>NW_026887596.1:0-87512 GCF_032173495.1 Musca vetustissima
TTAATTTTTCCTTTTCGGCTTCAACTTTTCGTATTGCTCAAATTAGGTTTCTGTAGATTTTGTGGAAATGTCGATTTTTTTATAAAACAATTACAGCCCTGAGGTTCTGTCGATATGTTCTAGAAAAAATATAGTCCTAAAGTTCTGTCGACTTTTAAAAATCAACGCCTATAATAACACATAAAAACTATGTTTAAGGGGACCCCACCCATTCTCGGTTTCAAAAAATTTAATTTTTTATTTTGATTTAATTCGAACCTACACTAATACAAGAATGTCCCTATAAATTTCTACGTGAAACTCTCAACAATATTTGAAGATATATTATTGCAATTTTAGCATCAGGTTTTAGCATCAGGTGACAGCAAGAGGTCTTCTCAAACTTTAAACGCGTTTTTCTCCAAACAGCGTTTTTGCGAATGGCGGGCACGATAACACAAAAACTAATAACCCAATCGATTTCAAATTTTTACACGTTTCTCTGTGAGTGTATAGCTATCGTATGAACTGGGATAAAGCCAATCGGTGAAGATCTTATTTTTTAACTTATAAATAGGCGATTTTTCAAAAAAAAAAAAAAAAATGTCAAAGTTCTGCCATTTTGTTACTTGTTGTGCGAAGTCAATAATCCTAGTTCATACGAGAGCCAGACATGTACTATTTCTAACACCGTTAGAATTCTCGGATTCCGATGTTCCAGTCAGAAGTTATCATGCCCGCCATCAAAAATAAGGAAATTTTTTTATCACAAAAAAAAAAAACAATCGCTCATGTGACATGTTCCGAGAATTTTTGAATTCCCATGTTGTGCAAAATTGTGTACTCAATTTCGAGCGAAAGTGCGGCTCGAAAGCATAGCTGTGTTCAATATGTTACGAAATGTGTTCAATAAAAAAACATATGTTTCATTGGAATTTGCAATTTGTTTACCAACAAAATTAAGAAAAAATATGCCTGCTGGCTTATTAATTACCCTGGTTTCAAATTAAACCAAAATTCAAATTATTCTGGAACGTGTTAAAATAAGCATTTATGGATATTTTGACAGAAGTGGGTCCTCTTATACACAAGGGTGCCATTCCTGAAAGCCTCCAGTTAGCAGGTACCTTGAGATTTCTGGCTGTTGGTGGGTTTCAGAGGGTAGTGGCAAATGATTTAAATATAAGTGTTGATCGCATGTACATATTGTGGAGAGTCCTGGAAGACAAAGTATGCGCAAGCTGTGGTCAGCTGCAGACCCTGATCCAGCCATGATGCTTTTATTTGGCATATGAGTGCAGCTAGGCAGCATTAACAAAAGAGGAAATGGTATGCAAAATAGTTGGCTTCTAAGAGACAGTGGTTACGCTTTAGAAACATTTTTTTGACGCCCTATATACAAGTGGAACATGGATCTTGTCAACATCGGTATAATAAAGTGCACACATCTGCAAGAAACATTATTAAAAGGACTAGTGGGAAATCTTAAAAGTAGATTTTTTATAGATTATATTTTTATTTTGATCATATGGTGGTTGAGTTGCCAGATTGATCTCAAAAATGTTACGCGCTGTTTTTGATAAAAGGAGCCCTTTTTTATTTTCTTTAATTTTACTATAAAAGCTAATGTAAATACTGTATTTTTTAAATAAATATTGTAAAAACACATTAAATATTACTTCAGCGTTCTTTTTCAACTTGTACGTGCTCAGAAAAACACGTACGATCTCATTTCGTTTTCAATCCACAAGGCTATATGTGCTCGAATTATATTCGAGCAAACTCGAAATGCAGCACATAGGCGAATAACAAAACAACAAAAATTGTTTGTAAATTATTTTTCTTCATTTTTAAATCTTCAAATATATATGTGCAAAGTTACATACCTTAACATGCATTGGAATTCATTTACCAGCTCATTTAAAATCTTAAAAATAAAAAATTCACGCCAGGACCTCAAAACTATTTTTTAAAAAACCAACACCTACAATAAAGTATATATTTTTTAAATAAAGCCACACCTACAATTGCAAAAATTTAAAATACATATACTTTAAATCGTCTCTAATTTTGCCAAAGTGTTGTAAACAAAATGAGACACTTAATATATCCTCTTATGGTGCAGGGTATAAATATTTACCGACACATTGTCATCCGCCTCCATCGCTATAGACATACCGGAAATGTACAAATGAACGACTGCATGGTCACGATGGAATGATTTGGACTTAGTACATAGCTTAGTTTGGAAATAGCAAAATTTACTGAGTGGGGCACGTTTCAGAGATTAAAATGAAAACCCCATCGTTTGCAGGATAAAAGCAATAACAAAAAATGCAGCCATAGATGTGAACAGAGATTATTAACATCAACAATTGATGGTGTATTGTTTTTAATGGCAGTAACTTGTCGACATAACAAAAAAATCCACAACATTTACAATTAACTTTAAATGTCCCTCAACTACTAATACAGTTTCAGTTTATATTACTTCAATAATGACATAAAAGTAAACAAATAAATCCAATAGCCGAGCAAATAAAAAAGCTATTAATCCTGTATGTCTTTTCACCATCATTCTCATCAATTATTTAAGCCTTATCTGCGAATTTATGCACAAAGGGAATTTAAAGAAGAACAACAAAAAGGAAAACTGATTTTATAATGAATATCCTATGTTGTCATACATCATAGACATTCAAGGAATGGTCGGATGGTCTATTGGTCGGCCGAATGGCATTAAAAAAGGGGATTACTAACGAAAGACGGCAATCTATAATTAATTTCTCACTATTCTTACTTTGAAAAAGGACAAAGCCAACAAACTAATAAAATAGGAGGGAAAACAAAAGCGGCAATGACGCCCTCCCTCCCCCACACTATTCAGCAATTATTAAGATTGCAATGTCACATGATGGGAAGTACAACAACGTTTCTAAGTCTCTTCCTACCGTTCAGCGGAATTTCAATGAAGATGTTAAGATAAAGTTTTTTGTTGTTGTATTTCTTTTATAATTTGATTAATGGATTTTAGTGGTAAAGTGTTAGCCATAGTTGACACCAGCACCAGTAGTGGAAGTTTAAAAATAGATGAGTAGACTCAAATGTATGTAGAAGAAGATAGCAACTGGAAGCGTTGGACAGTTATGCATGGCCTAGTCTTTAAAGATGGAACATTATTAGGAAAATTAAATATCTTATAATTATGGTTATTATACAAATGACACAAGACCGTAAAATAAATGAACGGATGTGAAAAGATGGATGAATGAACAAATAGAATGACACAGTGTTACAAAAATAACAATGTGATAATATTAATTATTATGAAATATTTAAAAAAGACGTTATGGTCGAATGGGATAAACTTATATCATAAAATGTGTCAAGACAACTCAAACACCTAACATCGTGAAATTAAATGTTTTGTTGTCTATAGAAAAAAGACTGTCCTGAGTTATTGTGACTTTCTGAGGTCCTGTACATTTTTGTCTATTCAAGGAAATGCAGTTCGGAGTCCTGTACAGTTTTGTCTATAGACGAAATACAGACTCGATGTCTTGTGATTTGTTTTCTATAGAAAAATAGATTGTCCTGAGGTATTGTGAATTACTTACTATAGAAGATATAAAGCTATGGGGTCTTATCTTATTTAATAGATGAAATTGCCCAGAGGTCCTGTAATTTTCTTTAATAGAAAGAGATGCAGTCGTGGCGTCGTGTGAATTTTCTCTACAATTTTTTTTATAGAAAAACTAAAGCCTTAGGATCCCGTGAATTTTGTTCTACAGATAAGGATTCTGTCTTGAGGCCTTGTGATTGATATGAAATATGAAGACTTGAGGTTCTATAGATTTTCCTATAGAAAAATGCAGCCTTGAAGTCCCGTGATTTTTGTTTTACGGGTAAAGATACAGCCTTGAGGTCATGTGATTTTTTCCTATATAAAAAGATACAGACCTGAGGTCCTGTGGATTTTTGTTCATTTTGTTCTCCAGAAAAATATAAAGCCTTTAAGTCCTATATATAACATAAAAAGATTCAGTCTTGATGTTATGTGATTTCTGTATAGAAATAAATACTGTCGCCATTTATATTCTTTTGGTGCAGTCCTTATGTTCTGTGAATTTCCTCTAAGCTTTAGCGATTTTTTCCTGTGGATACAGTCCTGAGTTCGAATAAAATGTGAAGTCATGAATAAATGTGTTTGGAGCCTTAAAAATATAAAAACTGAGTGATTGAAGATTTTCTTCAAGCTACGAACAAATAACAAAAAATGTAGTGAGGATATTTTTTATATATAAAAAAGATAATCATAGCAAAGGCTTCTTATTGTAAGGAAGTCGTCAAGGTCGAGAGGATGTTTTTTGAAAAAAAATAAAAAATAGTCAGGGTAGTAAAGAATGTTTTCTATCAAAAATAGTAGGATATAGGATATTTTTACAGAAATTAAGGGTAATATGAATTTTGAGGAAATTTTTTCTCAGGATTTGAGGAATTTCTGTTATTAAAAAAGACCTTATTCTATTGTAAAGAGAGTAGTTATTCAATTTTATTTACATTTCGTTTAAAACGGAGTCAGTATATTTTCTATTAAAAGAAGTGTCCTCAGGGTATTAAATATTTTTTTTTCTATTCAAAAAAGAGTCCTCAATGCATTTTTTTGTAGAAAAAAGTTTACCTTTTTCTGAGAATTATTTCTTATTTGAAAAAGTGTCCTCACGGTCCTTACTAATTTTTCTATTAAAAAAGGCTGCTTATGATTATGAATATTTTCTTCTATTTAAGGGGTCAAAATTTTTGTTGATATAATTCGAATCTATACTGATTAAAGAATGTCTCTACAAAATTTCAAGTGAAAATCTCAAGAACTCTTGAAGATATAGCCGATTTATTGTGTCAAGGGTGTCTCAAACTTTAAACGCGTTTTTCTCTAAACATTTTTTTGCGAATGGCGGGCACGATAACTCAAAAACTAATAATCCAAAGGGTTCCAAATTTTGCAACGTTTCTCTGGGGGTGTATAGCTCTCGTATGAACTAGGATAAAGCCAATCGGTGAAGATCTTCCTTATTTTTTAACTTGGTTTTTGGTAAGAAATCGGCGATTTTCCAAAAGTATTTCTTCAAAGGTCCACCATTTTGTTAATTTTAGAGCGAAGTCAATAATCCTAGTTCATACGAGAGCCAGACATGTACTCTTTCTAACACCGTTGGAATTTTCGGATTCCGATGTTCCATGCCCGCCATCAAAAATAAGGACTTTTCTTTAATTACAAAAAACAACAACAAAAATTTTTTGTAAATTATTTTTCTTCTCTTTTAAATCTTCAATTATATATGTGCAAAGTTACAAACATTTTTATTGATTTACCAGCCCATTGAAAATCTTGAAAAATTAAAATCGAGAATGGGTGGGGTTCCCTTAAAAGGAGTCCACAAGATCCTCTAGTCTTTATTGTCCATTTAATTTTTTCCCATGTAAATTTTTCCTTTAAAAACGAGTCGTCAGGGTCCTGAATAATTTTTCTATTGTCATCAAGTCTTCAAGAATTTTTTTCTATTAAAAAAGTACTCATGGTCTTTATTAATTTCCTTCTATTAGACGTGAAAATTTTTGTTCTTTTGAAAAAAGAGTCCTGTCATCAAATATATGGTGCTCGACTTGTAAATACTGTAGCCAGCACTATACATTTTCAGAAAAATATCTAGCATATCTTGCAATTTATATCCACACCTCATATCGAAATATAAAATGTTTCTGTTTGGAGAACTATTTCACAATTTTCTACACAAATTCCCAAAACTATATACACACAAACAAACATATGACATCCAATTAGTATTTATGAATATTCTCAATGAATATGATGATATACGTAGTAGCATCAGACTAGTGTAAAATTTCACACTTGACCTTTCTTAATATTTCATGTTAATGCCATTTTTCATAAAAGATAAATATTTATAGAGGAAACTATAAACCATTTGAGATACGTTCTACAACAGGTGTTAACAATGTGTGTGTTACTTTTACTATTTATTAATGTCAACATTATTTACACTCCGATGTGACACAGAAACATATAAAAATACAACAATATATAAATATTTGACACTATGACCCAAGAAAATAATTTGACCCAAAAAAAGTAAAAAAAGAATGACTGAAAAGTGAAGACAATGAATGCTAATGTGGCCCATATCAATGTTTAACTATGTTATTAATTTATTCATGCGACAGAGTTTTGTTTTGCTTATGGTTCTATTCGAATATCGTAGAAAGAAAATAGAGAGTTTTGGCATCAAAATAACAAAACATCTCTCCACATTCTAAATAAATACACATGAGGTTATATGGGGATAATAAAATTATATTCATATCCATATAAACTGTTAGAACTATGCAAATGATGTTACCGATGACGATAGTCTGGGCTAAACAGGCCAGTCAACGATGGTGATGATCATAAATTTAAGACCATATCGTAAAAAAACTGGTTGTGTGTGGTCATTGTTTTTTTGTTGTTTTAGTAAAATGTTCTATGGAACGATTTAGGTGTCTGCTGGTTGTGTGTGTGTGAGCTTATGTATGTTTGGTAATAGTATTTTGTTTTTGGTAACATTCTTGTAAAAACCCAACACAACCATTGATGTCTTGTTTTTATTTTCATTGATGTTTTGTTATGTTTAAGATGTTTAAAATCGAAAATAAGGCCTAAATAGTTATCACCACTAAAGATTGTCTAATGGAAAAAGAGAATAACACATGTCAAGAGAACAGTGTCATCGGTCAAGCACAGTGGAATGGTGTAGAGATTTTTTTTTAAATAAAAATAAAAATTAAGATAAAATATATTAAAAGAATATTTAATATTCATCGGATACCCCATAATATATATTTTTTGATGAGAATATAATTCTACGTCGATATTGCAGTGTCTCTCTGTTAAAATAACTACAGAACCCGTAGTATTTAACATAGAACTTCGAAATCCAAAAATAAAGTTATGAGGTCTAGTGAATTTGTTTTTATAGAAACATAAATTCAAACATTCAGTATACAGTCCTGTGAAATTTAATGATCTGATATAAATGTAGTTGCAGTCTTATATTGGTCGGTCATAAAATTAATTGAGTAAAGACAAGTGTATTAAATGTGCCGGGCCATACTTTTTATGCCCTCCAACATGAGGTGGAGGGTATTAAAAGTACTTAAAATCTATTCAAAATACCTAAAGCCATGGTAAAATGTTGACAGGAAATTTTACACACAATAAAAACATAAAAATAAACTATAGCCTATTCGGTAGAAAAACGTTCCCACTATGCCAAATGATAGGGACATATCCCGCAACTTATGTCAATATTGGTAGTTTAGGTGGGTAAGAAAATTTGGTACCCAATGAGAATCCAAGTTCCTAAATTACAGTCAATTTTATTGAGAATGTTATATTTCAAAGCGTTGTATGCCTCTAACGTTTCAGCCCACTGTGCAACCATTACAATACAACGACATCAATGCCGTACATATATTGCTCACCTTTGACAAACTGCCCATGGCAATATAATATGACAATGTTTTGGACATGATAATAGCCCCCCACAATTCAAAACAAAATACCTAACGGAGATTCCCAAAAATCATAAAGCCAAGAACTTTTGTTTGTTTCAGTTCTGAAAACAAGAAGAAAAATAATTTGTTTTTATGTAAATTCCCTTTTTGGTGTTCCAATGACCCGATTTTAACCCCAGTTTTCGAAATGCATAAAATTCTGTTGTAATTTTCTTAAAGGGTTTAGTTAACATCGTTAATTTCATACGATCAGACGCAATCATAGCACGGAAAAGATATGTGAAAAATTCGAAACGAAAGGAAAACAAACAACAAATTAAAAATCAAACAAAATAAAAAAAACAACACATGCCAGTAAAAATGTTAATGCGATTAGCAACAAATAATCTATGTAAAATTGTGCTAATTTGTTTATTGTGTATTAACCGAAATGTTATTCTCAAGTCAGCAGCAACAACTACTGTTGATGGTAAGGTGATATCGCCTCATAATCTCATAATTAGGTGAAATTTTTCGAATGGGCGTTGTGTAGCCTAAATATGTAGATCAGAGTGAAACAATAACCAAATTAGTAGAATACTAAAAATGGATTATAATAACAAGGCAACATAAAAAACCATAAATTAATTGCGCTAAACGTGTTGAGAAATTTTTCACATCAGTTCTAGAACAAAAAATGATAAATAAAAAAGGTGTATGTCTAAAATTTACATGCAAATGATTTTAATAGCTGTTGTAAAAGTGAAAACCGTAAATAAATGAGTGGATTATAACGGAATTTACAATAATGATTGAATTTGATGAAATATTTGATTAACTTTTTGTAAATGTAAAAATATCGTTAAGTTTCACCAAGCCGAACCTTGTCTACTTTTGCCAAGAAAAAAAAAAAACGAAATACCAAACTACTAAAACACAGGTTTGCAAACTCGCCACACCTAAAATGACTTGTGAGCTTTATATGAGAACTATGTTGGACTACATGGACTTAATTTGTTTACCCATTAATAAGAAGTTGTTTATCCGCCATGGTCCTGGAATGAAACAAATAACAATCACTTCGTAACAGTCAAAGACCTTTTTCTCGACTCGAAAGTGTATCTATTTTTCGAAATTTTGGTCGGAAGATTACCACCCATAGAGGCTGGTAGACTCAGTTTATGTACCCTCCACCATGAGGCGGAATATATATATTTAATTAGTAATTTCGTTTGTAACACCTCCAAATATTCACAAGAGATCCCATAAAGTACATACATATATGTCGATTAAACCATAGCTCCTTTTTTAAATTGCACCATCGAAAAGGTTGTACATTTGCACTCTGGAGATTTGGAGGGTGATTAACATTTTTCTTAAAAAATTGCCCATAGGTTCATGCCTTGACGTAGCCGCATTTTCCACATAAGTGACATTCCGGGTTCTTGGAGAGTGAAATTAATTTTTGAGGGAATTTGTCGATATAGTTTAATTTTTTTCATAGTTACATAGTTTAATTATAGTTTAATTTTTTTCCTGCTCCATTTTTATGTATTTGGCATTTTGCAATCCAAGGGGTGTTGAATTCCGGATTTTCGAAGTGCAAACAAATGTTTTCCTAGAAAATTTTCAGCATAGATTATAGACCCCATACAAAGAACCAGCTTTATTTTCGCTATTTTCGAGTTCTTTAGATGGTTTTTCAAACTGAATGTGTATAATTTAGTATTTAATTTCTTAAGAGAATGAGGAGAATGAAATAAAGTGAAGTTTTTCAAAATTCGACCATACGTGTTTACTTCTTTGATGACAAGATCTCTTTGACCATCTTGATTGAATTGTGACAAAAGACGGAGTAAAATCTACTTGAATTCATTCCGGCTTATAGTGTTAATCATTATAACATCTACTACATATAATGAAAATTCTGTCGTTTTCTCATATTCTGTACAGCTTAAATATGAACCCATTTTAGAAGTTCTCAAGTGCTTAAAGTTCTTTCTTGATGGTGATGGAATTGTCAAAGTGTTCAGGATTCAATGAGAACAAATGTAAAACATTAGAGAGTCGACCATCATTGAATTCGTGGTATGAGTTTATCACAGTACCATGGGATGGTTCTTCATCGTCATACATAGATTTAAGTTCATCGGTGCATGCTTGGCGCTCGAAAATGTTTACAACTCAATTCCCTTTTCAGCAAATTGACACTGTGAATAAATACAACCTATAATCGTACGACATACCCTGAGTTCTTTTATGGAAATAAATCATAAACTTCACCATACAAATAACAGTTGTTCAGATAGATATAAAAGCCATCGTATATATCCCATGTAAATTCCAAATTTTTTCTTGTAAATTATGGACCAAAGAAAAGAGTATTATTATATTTCATTTAAATATGTGCAATGCAAGGGACTTATTGATCTGCTCTCTTATTTGTTTTTAAACACCACTTAATTGTAATTATTTTCTTGCTTCATATTTTATTTTTGAAATTATAATAAAATACAAATTAACCAAAATTTGGGAAAATTTATTCAAAAACCCAACTAATTCCACACAATTTCAATTATTTACATTTTCAGCCAAATCCCTGCCACTTTATAGACTGCAGCAAGAGCAGCAGACAAATGAACCACGTAATCTTCAAACTTCATATCAACAACTTGAGGTAAATGGCCAAATACCTGATGAAAATGATTGGGATTCATTGGGAATGCCATTTAAATCCCAAACGCATACTTTAAATAATCTGAAAATCAAAATAATGGCCACAACAACGAAACCAGTAACGAGGACCTCAACAACAACAACAGCAACATCGAATATTTACATGAATAATATTGAATATGATTTACGTCTGAGACAGTTAATGGAAGCCCTGGTCTTAAATAGTGGTATTGAGAATCAAGAAGATGCAGTACAAACTCTATTGCCAATGGATTTTAAAGATGACTATCGCCAGCATTTGCAAGAGATGAAGGAGGAGGCATCAGCAACAGCTACTACTGCAGCAACCAGGCCAATGTCTAGCACTACCAGCACCAGCAGTAACAACATCAGAAACAACAATAAGATTACACGAAATAACATTAAGGCAAATTATCAGGATAATAAGGATTTGGTGTCTACGCCCTTTTCCACCTCCTACTTTTCCTCTCCCTCTGCGGAGTTGTTGTCTAACAAGCAGGAGAACATCACTGCCGCACCAGCCATGCTACTGTCATCGTCAACATCATTGTCTGCTGCTACGTCGTCGTCGTCTTCATCTTCTCCGTCTTCTATGTCATCATCTGCATCATTAAAGGATTCACTGTTGGATTATGTCCTCCTTGAGTACATGACAAAAACTAAACAGAATCTTACACGAATTTTTGAAAGCAACAAAGATGCAACATCCACCGACGAGAGAAATTCAACGTTGACAGCCTTGTCAAATGTTGAAAGAATACAACAACAGCTAGAATTTCTACAAAAGAATGCTGATAAGTTTAAGAAATTCCAACAGGTTGAGCAAAGAACGAAAAATGCATCAGCCATGGAAGGAAGCTATGCGATTCCAAGTGCTAGTGGTGGTGGCCCCGAGCCAGTGGTATTTAAAGAGGCCACTCAGGACGATGATAAAAATTTGAAAATTGTCAATAAGAGCCATGACCAAACAATCAGTACAAATGAAGGAGATAATGGAATGAAGAAAAATGCCAATGTAGAAATTACAACGAAAGGGGATAAACGAAATACGGCAATGAATTTAATGGGAAATATAGAGAATTTCAATTCACAGGAAAATGTAGATATGAAAAAGAATGTCGAAGATACATTCCAGGATGATAGAATTAATAATGAAAACAACAATACAAATAAAATAACAGAAGAAGATATGACAAATCATATGGTTAATTTTGGAATAGAAGAAATTGGTTTAAATAATACGAAGGACCTAAATATTTCAAGCTTAAATATAACAACACCACCGGATTTGAATTCTTTAACTTTTGATATCTTACCAGATAGTCCAATAGTTTCTGAAGATGTTTTATATCTAAAAGAGATAATTAATAATTTAAATGTAACAAATAATACAAAGGAGCCCCTAGTGGCTTCTGTAATAGATAATTTGAAAACATTAATAGAATCCAGAGGAAATAGTCCTGCAAATATTGAGGCTATGGCTGATACGATCGATGAAGGAGCCACAAATTCGCCCAAAGAAGAAAATATAAATCAATTCAACATTCTGTCAGTAATGAACTCGAATTTAAGTCCTACACCCGACGCGCAATTATCCTCAAAAAGTGAAAATAAAACTGTCTCAAATAAACTGATCCAACCAACACTTCAGCTCAACAATAGCTTGACCACTGACAGTTCTGTGAATAACAGTAACATTTCAACGACTGCAAATCCTTCTAGTACCCAATTATCCTTAGAAAATAATAAACTAACGAAATTAACTTCAGATAACCATCGAAATTCTCCCAACGAATCAGAAATTGCAGAAACAAAATCCGAACCTGATAATTCACAATATCTTCCCTATGTGGATGAAGATTTGCTTGTTGCTTTAATCAATAACCTGACGAAAATTTCTACCGGAGATAGTAAAGATAATAATTCTACAAATGATGATCAACATTCCACTAACGATGCCAACTTTACCAATGCCAATTTTACAAAAGAAACAGATCAATCGGACGTAGTGACAACAATAAATCTTGGAACTGAAGAAATTACTGTTATGACCGAAATTCCATATACAGAACCTATAACAACAGAAATAAATCCCGACTACACTGATCAACCTCTCACAGTGTTGGCAATAACAGAAAAAGCAACTACTCCTACCGAATTGCCTAAAACAGAAGAAGCAGAAGATTTCATAAATACAGAGTTACCAACAATGGATATAATAAAAAACAATTCAACAGAAATGCCAATACATGAAAAGAAAATACTACTACAGAGTTGCCAATTACAGAAATTGAAGATGAACCGACGGAGTTACCAATAACTACTAAAGAACTTATAAATACAGAGTTGCCGATTACAAACGCAAGCTCTGCAGTAATAGATGATTCAACAACAGAAGCAAATATTTCATTAACAGAACAGTTCAGCACAATACCAATTATAACCGAACCAGAATCTCCAACTACTGAAGAACCCAACTTCAAAAGTCTCACAAATCAAAGAAATGAAGAAATGTTTTCCACAAATCTTCGTATTTCACGAACTGAAGAAATACCCAAAACCGATAAAACCTCTGATGCGGATATTTCTGTTACAACAGAAATGACGATAACAATATGCCCCTTCAGAGGATCTTGATATTCCAGAGCAAACGACAGAATTGGCATTTTCGAATACACAAATACCAATCATGGAATCAGATTCAGCCTTAACGAAATTCGATGATACCACCACAATACCTTCTGAAGATTTACATACCGAGTTACAAAGGGAAACTACTACCATGTCGCCCACAATATTAAAAGTAACAGCTGCAGAGTTAATAGCAACAGACATTCCTCCCGTTCAATCCAGACACTCGATGACTAATACAATCTACTCAGATGCTACAGAAAATCAAATATCTGACAGTGAATTATTTACTACAGAGATTTCAACGACAATAGCTGAATCTCCTGTTACAGCCGAGACATCTTCAGAACCATCGGTAGTAAACACCGAAAATCCTCTAAGTGATTCTGATTCCGAAATTACTATGAATAAGGAAATACTTCCTAAACTCAAGCTAAATTTTTCAGATATAACAGAGGAATCCACAAAAGAAAATCTGAACACAGATCAAAAATCAACAGAATTCTCTTCTTCACCAACAGGTAATAAAATTCTTCTCACAACAGGGGAATCAGCTGAACTTTCTAATTTTCTTCCACCAATAAACAACATAAAAGTATCTAACGAAGAAATGCTTAAAGGAGAGGAATTGCTTACAAAACACATGAAAACTCTTCCAGAAATAAAAGATCCATCATCAACAAAAATGCTTACCATGGATCAAATTATAGAGGAAAATCAAATGGCTACAACTGAAGTTCCATTAACAGATACTGAAACTCCACTCAAAGCAGTTAAGGGAAATGCGACACACACTTCATTTCAAAAACATACTGATTATTCTATTGTAGATTCACTTATCGAAACCATCGAACCAATGGTGACAGAAAAATCTTCAACAGAATCGTACACAATGGTTCAAACTACTACAGAACAATCTACAGTAATACCCGAAGTATATGTTACAATTACTACCAATGATGAGTTAGTCACCGAAAACCTTCCCACAGAGCCAATTGAGAATGTGACAGCAGAAGTCTTCGCTACAGATGCGCCTTTAAAAGATCTCCCCACTATCCCGAATATAATAGAGGAAGACCTGACGGTTACGCAAAAAGAGATTACCACAATATATCCACCCTTCACTAATTCCCAAACAGAAGTTATTCAAATTACCAGTCCAACAGAAACATACCCTACAACGGCAACATCTGAAACCGCATTGGCAGAGAATGTGAAAGAAGCACCAGTAGCACAGGATCTTCCTGAACCTACAACAACGACATCATATTTTACTGACATTCCAATAACTGAAGTCCCATATGCAGAAGTACCCTCAACAGAATCAAATACAGTAATTTCAAACAGTAACCTTTCAACTTTGTCGAACATTCTGGATGATGATGTTGAATCTACAACCACAGTCATGCCAGAACATGGCGAGATTCCTAGCAATATATTTTCAACATCAGATAATGTCCATACTAACAATTCTGAATCTAAATCGCCTGTAACTGAGCGTTCCGTAATGTCAACTGTAAGTTATGTTGAATCCACAACATCGAACATTTCTGATTACGATCAAGAGACAGCAGGATATCTCAGAGCAAATTTTCCATTTGAGGAAGTACCCGCCACTGAATTCCCTATACCAGGCCATATAACAAATCTTCCCAGTGAAAAAAAGACAACAATTGAGGAAACAAAGGTTGACTTACAAATATTGAATACAGACACAGATTTGCCAACTACGGATATACCGACAACAGTGTTGCCAACATCGACATATGAAGTTAATAGTGATATTGTTGAGAACAATAAGATCACTATCACCGAACCTAGTAATGGCTTGGACCTAACCACAATAACAACTGATGATAATTTTATGGAGGGAAGAGAAGATGGAAGCATCGAATTACCAACTACAACATCAATAGTAAATGAGTTGCCAAACATTCATACGCCAGAAGATGAAATTTACAAGGCCAAGGAAACAAACAATTCCCAAAATCTAGAAGAACAAACTTCAGACGAAAGTGAAGAGTTAACTAAAGAGAGTTGGTTGGACATTGATAAAGACAGTACAATGCCTGAGCAAAATATGAAGCAAAACAATTCAGCTGAAAAAGAAAAAATATTCTCAAAACTACCTACAATGAATTCGGACGACTACACAGATGAGAATTCAACTGATGATTATATTGCAGACCAAAATGTACCTAAAAGAAATAATATTGTGGAAGATTATTTGGATGAGAGCTTGGAGTCCTCTGAGGGAGATGATTCAGACAGCGATGTAGAAACTGAAAAGACCCCTTTACCAACATCGACTAAGGAACTTGGCAATACTGAGTTGGCAATTACATTGCTACCCAATACCGAAAAAGGAAATTCAGACGAAAGTGTAGGGATAACTAAAGAGAGTTTATTGGACACTAGGAAAGGCAATACAATGCCTGAACAAAATATGAAGGGAAACTATTCAACTGAAGACGAAAAAATAATGTCTAAAATACATACATTAAATTCAGAAGATTACACAGATGAAAGCTCAACTGATGATAATAATGCAGACCAAAATGTACCTAAAATAAATAATGTGGTGGTAGATTATTTCGATGATAGCTTGAAGTCCTCTGAGGAAGATGATACTGACAGCGGTGTAGAAACTGAGAAGACCATTATATCAACTTCGACTGAGGAACTTGGCTATACAGAGTTGCCAACAACTTTTCTACCCAATGCGCACCATAAAGAAGATGTTAAAAGTAATTTGGAATCAGGTAAACACACATATACAACAGAAACTCCAAATACCGAAGAACCTTATACAGACGATTTTGTAAAGAGATTGCCAACCGAATCTTTTGAGAAACATATGATTATAGAATTGTCAATAGTATTTGTTGCTGAAGAATTACCAACCACTAAACAAAACTTAATTAAAACTAGTGAAAATGAATCCAATGCTGTGGAAAACCTTGATATTAATTTTAGAAATTCCAACACAGACGAATCAAATATCGAAAAATCAACAGAATTGCCAACTGAGGATAATCATATGATTCCTGATATTCGAACAAATTCTACAAGACAACAGTTAAATGCAGAACACAAAGCTGTGCTCCAACTCAAGCAAATCACTGAATTTAAGTCTGAAAATCTGGAATCTTTATCACACTCCAATGTCGAATTAAAAGCCAGTGTTTCAGGAACTACTTCAAACTTTCCAATAAAAGAACAAAACCCCTCAGCTTCATTGTCAAATTCTTTAGATAATCTTATCAATAAACCACAATTGGATGAATTTATAACAGAAAATAAAGAAACAGAAGATCTACACGAAGAAGATAAAACAGAAGATACTGATAATGACGAACCTGAAACGAATTTTGGTGACAATATTCAAAGACTTCTCTTGCAACTTAGAGACAAATTAAATGAGGAAAATAATTATTATCGTTCGACATTACATTCCCAGGATGCCTCTGACTCTGAATTCACATACGCAGAATCTACACCCAATATTAATGATGATGCGGTCGTCTACGGCAATCAGCAACAACCGCCTCGTCGCACAATTTCAAATTCACCATCATTAACAAATGATGTCAAATTGGAACCACAGGATACCACAGCAAATTTAGATGAATTAATAACAATTAAAGGAAATTCATTGCACGAAATATCTGGAATAAACAAGATGTCACAGCAAGGACACAATATACCAACCAAATGTCCAGATAACAATAATAAGGACCCCAAGCGGGGGAAATTACATGAAAATGGTGCAGCCATGGTTAATTGCTTTACAACACAAACTATGCAATTAACAACATTGCCATTGCCATCGACAATGCCAGCACCAGCAGAAATTACCACAGGCCCAACGATACCCACAAGAGAATTGAAAGACCACACTGACAATGACGACAAGGGCTTCGACGACGACAACCACGAAGAAGAAGAAGAAGCAAAAGAAGCAGAACCTGAATCAGACGATGAGATGCTGATAATGGCGTTGACAGAAACTATAGAAAATCAAGAGGGAGGCATTGAAAAGTGGTCAACATTTAAAAACAATCATCTGAATAACGGTAGCTTAACCAAAGCCGACAATGATGATGCTGTTCAGATGGAAGCGATAATGGCCAACGAGAATGCTTATGATGATGCTCATGCTGTTGCTGCTGCTGGCATCGAGGGTGGTGAAGTGCTGAACGAATATGAGGATGGTGTCAGTGGGGACAATGTTAAGCATTTTAGAAATGTTGAGAACGTCGGTGGTGATGGTGACCGTGATGATGACGATGGTGCTGATGAAGGTTCAATTAATGACAAGGACGATATCAGACCAAAGACAAAGGTAAATGGTCAGGACATGGTAAATGTTGAAACTACGAGCAGGTTAAAGGACAAAACACAAATGGATACAGAAACTGCAGACAACCAAGCCGAACGTCGCAATCAAACAAAGCTGATAGGACAATCGACAGACAATGAATTTAAAATAACAGCAACAATAGTAAAAAACATGAAACCAATACAAACTGGGGTCCAGGGAGAAGTGTCAACAATTGAAACTAAATTGCTTGACATATCAAAGCTCAGTTCAACGGATAATGCCGATGATATGAGCACGAAAACTGCAGAGAAGGAGGAGCTGGAGAAGGTCTCGTCCTCATCATCATCATCAGATGGCAATGATGAGATCAATAATGAAAAAATAGCAATAATCAAGCAAAAGGATTACAAAGGAAATGAAAAGGAAACACTGATGGCAAATCGACCAACGACATTTATGCCAAATAATGAAAAAGCGCATCTCAACGATGATAAGCATAATAAAAAATTTACCAAAGATGAACTGGAAAAAGAATTTCAAGCTATGGAAAAGGCACTGAACGCTCATCTGTTAAAGGCCAATGTAAAGACTCTGAATAATCTGGTTCAACAAATCGAACAATTCTCACAATTGGCAGATATATTTTTGGGTACTGGAACCTTTTCGCAACACTATCGCCGGGCAAGTAATAACATCCTTTCAAAACGGAAAAAGAAACAACAACAACATCAGCAGCAACATCAACGTAAGCAAACTGTAAAACATATCCATACATCCGAACGCCATAGTGGCAGTGAGGAAATTACACCGACAAATTGGTGGCATTCATTGCCACCATATGCGGAAATTACAAAATTCCTAAATTCTATCTTTGATACCGGTACCACAACTACCAACCAAGCCAGGACTATTGCCACAGGGAATGGTGTTGATTTGACATTAAGCAGATCCTTAAAACGGCATCAGTCACAGCAGCAGTAGGAGCACAAAGTGGTGGTAGCACCAACACAATCAAGTGATAACATCAGCTAGTCAGCTTGCTAGCTGTAAAATATGAACGGATATGAAAACAGGAATGGTCATCGTTTTTATCATCAACTCTCATCTTCTATATACCCTGAATAGTGTTCAGCAACATTATATTTTCCATATTTTATAGAAAAATACAAATCACTCACACATATGTAACTTCTCCATTTTAGTATAAGTTAATATAAGATAGATAACATAAGTTTGTATAGAGAAAGTATTTTAATTTTGTTTATTTTAAATTTCAATAAAAGTAATAAAAACTATCAACAGGAGATTGAGATCTACCCAAAAACACTTTTTATTTAGTAAAATACATATTCGATGTTATTATTTTTTAGACAAACGGAAATAATGCTAATAAAAACGAAAATAAATACCGAGTACTCTTATAAAATATTATACAAACAGATGAAATACTTGATTGACTTTCCCCACTACTCATACACAACCGAAAATACGGAATATTTATAAGAACTAAATAAATAGACCCTATCAAGCCAATTGAGAGCAACAGAGCCAAGTAAAACTGAAACACGTAAAAAAGAGTCAGACAATGTTGTCGACAGATATATACCCTCAGCCTATGGTTAACGGAGATATTCGAAATTTCATACAGATTTTATTATTCGCGCTATATGAAATGTATGTTTTTATAAAATAGGTCATAAATAGTGGACTATGTCATGGTTTAATTTTGGTTATAAAAACGTGCCTAAACTCATCAAAATACGGAATAATTGGGGGTACTGTTATATGGGGCTATACTGAAAAGTGGACCGATATCCATAATTTTTGTAATAGATGTGCGTGTGGGCAAAAACAAACCCGTTATCCCAAACAACGTATTCAACGGACTTATCCCCCGCTGTCTACATCCAATTGATGGGAAACCTTTTCGCTACAATGGGGAGATAAAAAAGTCGAAACCAGAGCTTTTGGATACATCAAAAACCGTGTTAAAGAAGAGTTCAAGGATTAGCAAAAATGCTGTGGTATGTGCATCTGAGGTGTAGTACTTTGATTGAGCCAATATAGTTATTGATGAATTTACAAAAAAAAAAAAAAAAACATAGCGGTTCCTTTTTGATCAGACTTCGTACAGTATATTATAACTATATATAGATAGCTACATAGGTACCTAGACTACGTTTTTCCCACGAAGGCACCCCTAGTAAAACCACTTGAGCAAGAAGAACATCTATGCATGTTTATTTTTACAACAACAATTAACAGTTTCTCTATAATAAATATTAATATAATTAATGTTTCCATTAATTACCCCTCATCTACGTCTCTTGAGCTACGTAAGTTAAATTCCAGCTTGTACCGTTGGTAAGACGATTTATATTGGTTATTACACGATAATTACCCCAGGGCCACCACCAAGAACTTCGTGTTGTAATCGGATGGGATGCTGGTGGTGCAATTGTTGTTCCAACTGAACTTCCCGCAATGACTGTGGTTGACACCGTCGACGTGGTTGTTGGTGTCGCGGTAGTTGTTGTCGTCGTTGATGGACTGGGTGTTGCAACACATGGACACTTGTGGTAAAAATAAGCTGGATAAGGTATTATGGGATGTGACACCAATGTAGGAATCGGGGTTGTGGTGCTTGCGCTTGTAGGGTTTTCCGTAACGATTGTGGCGGTTGGTGTTGATGGTTTAGGCTTTTGGGTGTTTTTTGGTCGTCTGGGGGTTGTTGGTGATTTAGGTTTTTTGGTGTTTTTAGGTCGTCTCTTGGTTGGTTTCTTGGGCCGGCGTGTTGTCGATGTAGTTCTTGGATCATCAATGGGCGCTGCCGAAAGTGGTGGCAATGTAGATGTTATTATATGGTGTGGTTGCTCCTCCACTTCATGGATCATGGATGGATTGGTAATATTTTGTGTTGTAATATTTACACTTGTGGAATTTTCTAATTTTGGATTTTCGGAACCATATTGAAAAATATTTAAATTTGTTATATTATTGAGAGTAAAATTATATATCGTCAATCCTTGCCATAAGCCACTTGTACTTATATTGTTGAAGGTAAACCCATTTAAATTCAGTCCCGGAAATATACGATTTCTGTGAAAATCTTCATTATATTTAATGTGAGATTTACTTGTTGCTGACAAAACATTTTGTAGAATTGCAATAACGATAAACGTTAGAAATTTTAAGTTCATAATTCGCGTATGGTCGAATAAAGACTGGTAGCTGGCAGCAACATAAAATCGCAGACTTTCCATAGTTTGACAATTTGAGAATGAAATATGATTGTATATTTATAATCTGAAGTTGAAATATTGTACCTATTTAAAATGCACATTCACCAAGCATTATTTAAATTTTGTAAACTAGTGGCGAATACCTATTTTTAGTAATTTTGCTAGTAAACATCTCGAGTCATATTTATGTTGAACCATAAGAAAAACTAATAAAGAAGTATACAACGATAAGAAAGTTGGCGCATAAACAATTAAAAAATGTGTTGAATTCTAAAATATTCTGATGTATGTCTTGAAAATATTGAGTCTTTAGTACAAAACGACAGCCTTAGCAGTACTTGAGTTATGGGTCACCGAATGGGACGCCAAATTGCCAAAAACTCGTTGTTTGTAAAATGCTGAAGCCCTAGTGGCAGGTGGTAACACTTTTCAATAGTGCCAAACAAAATTGACATAGATTTTTTAAAACCACTAGAATGTGTGCCATGTCGATAAAATAGGAGAAATGATCGAAGTTGCCCGTCATGTTAGCGGTCGTAACATTGCCCAGCAGCTTATAATCGACAATAAAATTGTTTTAAACCATTTACACAAAACTGAGTTCAAAAAGAAGCTCGATGTTTGTGTACCACACCAATTAACAGAAAAAATAGGACGGATCGAATTATATCTGCGAAGCCTTGGCCAAACAGAATGATATACCCAGACCCATTTTTTAAACGGATGGTGACTGGAGATGAGAAATGGATCACATACGATAACCTAGTGCGAAAACTATAGTGGTCAAAGAGCGGTGGAGCACTTCAAGCGGTGGCCAAACCAGAACTAACGGCCAGGAAAGTTCTACTATGCATTTAGTGGGACCGAAAGGGGATTGTTTATTATGAGTTGCTTCCATATGGTCAAAAGCTAAATTCGTATATCTACTGTCAGCAACTGGACCGTTTGAAGATAACAATTCACCAGAAACGGCTAGAATTGGTCAACAGGAGAGGTGTTCCACCAGGACAACGCATCTACAGTGACTGGCCAGAAACTTCGGGAGCTTGGTTGGGAAGTTTTAATGCCTCCGCCTAAGAACTTTTTTAAACAATGCCTCACTAATTGTTGCCAGGAGAAATCGAAATATTAAACATACTCTCATTTTGTATAATTTTGCGCAGGGCGATCAGCATACACACAATTATATTGGAATTTTAGTTCATTTGTAAAGATATTAAAAGACACGTCGTATATAATTTGAAAACACATCATCTATTTCAAACTTCGTTTTTAATTTTCCACATCAAAATTAAATATTTATGGGTTAATTTCGGTGTTATGGAATTTCAAATTCCATGAAGTTGCATTTGATGTAAATACGGGATCGCTTCTTTTAAACGATGACTGAGTCCTGATGGTAGTTGTTGTAGACATATCTTCTTGTTCGGATTCGATTGGAGCTTCGGTGGAGACATCATCCATTGGAGCTTCTGTAGATGATGATGTCTCTGTTGTGGTTATGGGTGCAATTGTGGTGGTGGTTGTAGACATTGTTGGTTCTGTTGTAGGTGTAATTACGTCTGGTGTCGATAGGGCGCTGCCAGTAATATCCTTTGGTAAAAATGGAACATAAATGATTCCATAGTAAAGAGGTGGTGGTACAACAACCTGTGTTGCCGTTGAGGGATTAACGGATTGGACTGGTTTGGGCATTTGGCCTGGTTTCATTGGGGGTTTCATTGGTGGCTTCATTGTGGGTTTCATTGGGGGCTTCATTGTAGGTTTCGATGGAGGTTTCATTGTGGGTTTCGTTGGAGGTTTCATTGTGGGCTTCATTGTGGGTTTCGTTGGAGGTTTTATTGTGGGCTTCATTGTTGGCTTCATTGTGGGTTTCATTGTGGGCTCCATTGTGGGATCCATTGTAGGCTGCATTGTGGGCTGTGGAGTGGTGGTTGGACGTTTTTTGATTTTATTTTTATTACTTTTGATATTATTCACTGCCGCTAGTTTATTTTGCCAAAACAAATCGTAAAAAGTTTTATCAATGTTTATGGCAACTATGCGATTATTTGGGTCGTTAACAGGAGTTTGCAATTGTTCTAATGAATCTGGCGCAATAAAAATGACAGGCATTGCATGAGGTTGTAATTCCATATGTTCTACATCTGTTTTTGGTGATTTTACAGCAGTTTGAACTTTACGTGTATTTTGTTCCAAGTGATTACTTTTTCTTACTTCCACTGTTTTCGATGCTTCGCCATGAAGTTTCCGTCTTATCGCGGGCTTTTTAAAGGGATTTTTTAGTTCTAATTCCAATAACATTTCTTCGTTTTCAAGATCCTCTAAAATCATTTTCAATTGCCTTAAATTTAATTCCTCCAATGGTTCGATGGGTTGGAGCCTCCTGCGATTGTGGTTTCGAACTCCATTTCGTACTCCTTGCTTGGCTGCCGTTATATCAAGGCAAACTAAAATGACCAAAGTCACCAAAAACGATCTGAAGATGATCATGATCCCAGCTCTTCTTGTTGTAAACTGACTAAGATACAGATTTTATTATCTGCAAAGATATGAATGTGGTCGATGTAACATAAATCCATACATAGGTATGGCAAACTTTCTAAAAACAAAATGTTATAGTTTAAAATGCGAAATGTAAATTTCTGTAACAAAATTATTCAAACGATGACCCAAATTCAAGAGCCTAAAATATGTATGTATTTGTAGATATCTTCTTAATATTTGCTAATATATTCAAACAAATATACGCAAATAAAAAGGCATCACACCTTCCAGAAAGGCACTAATCTACTAAAAATCCCATTCAAATATTTACATTCAGATATGGGATTTTTGACCCATCACATGGGATTGAAGTGTGATTTGGCAAAATATATCATATAATATATGCGGAGCTAGTAACTGTCAAGTTCTGTTTCGGTAATGTTTTAGAGACCATCCACTACTTTTGTAGTGGATGGGCTCTAATTCTGTATACCGATCGTCATCTGTGTATATTTTATATTATGGTTATTTTTTTATGGTTTTCTATTTGCTCTGCCGAAAACAACTAAATTAAATTTGTATTCCATACATATCGCCCATACATGGTCGATATAACAACCATGTTTGACTGTAAAATATTGTTATTAAAATTAATCACTAACGAGCCTGCCTAGCGGACATCGGAGTATTTATTTAAGCATAGCATCTTTATATATGGAATAACTAATCTAAACTAAGGCATGATTACAATATTCATATTACAAATTATGTTAATCAAATTCATTACATTAAAGACCTATTTGTCGAATACGTCATTAAACTTGTTTATAGATTTAAAGCACTGTTATGATTTTGAAAATTAATTGACAGGTGTCACTTTCTCTTGTTATTAGTGAAGAATATGAATAGAATCCTCATCCGTTCGTCTGTTTGTCCATGTTAAATTGTTAAGGAAGTGCAGGTATCATCCGAATGAGCTGAAATTTGGCACAGATCATTTGCTTTCCCCAGGGACGAATCCTGTGGAAATTGGTGAAAATTGGTTCCGATTTAGATACAGTTTCCATATATGTTTTCGCCCGATTTTTAGCAAAAGGGTGGACCAAAGAGTCAAATTTAGGCCGATTGGCACAGAATTTTGCACAACGTACAGAAATTAGGATAGCTTAACGTGTTCCAAGTTGTATTGAAATCGGTTCGGATTTAGATATAACCGCCATGTTAAAATGAGACATTGAAACCCAACCTTATTGTTCGATTGTAGTTTCATCTCTAATTTATTTATGAAATGTTCTGACCTAAGTACTACATAAACTAATCTAACTTAGCCTATCTTAAACACATAACAACTATCAGTTCTCACAGTGCACATGGGGGTTGCGTTCATTTTTTACATCAAATGAGCGCACACACAGATCTTGTGACAGCATGGCCACTTATCGTAACACCACTTGAACATCATTTATGAAATGCATAAATGTGAAGTGATCATAAAATTAAATGAATGAAGCCGAGCATGTTCATATTTTGATGAACATGCCATATAGGTTGGGAACAAAGAAATCTATTAGGCGGGTAGTCGAAAATGTCTATACAATCGGAGAAATGTCGTAACATCGCCCAGGAGCTAAACATGGGCCATAAAACTGTTATAAATCATTTACACAAAGCTGGATTCTAAAAGAAGCTCGATGTTTGTGTGCCACACCAATTAACTGAAAAAAAAAATTGGATGGATCGAATTTCCATCTGCGAAACCTTGGCCCAACTGAATGAGATAGACCCATTTCTTAAATGGATGGTGACTGAATATGAGAAATGGATCACATACGATAACCCTGTGCGAAAACGGTCGTGGTCAAAGAGCGGTGAAACACCTCAAACGGTGGCCAAACCAGGACTAACGGCCAGGAAGGTTCTGCTATGCATTTGGTGGGACTGAAAGGGGATTATTTATTATGAGTTGCTTCTATATGGCCAAACGCTAAATTCTGATCTCTACTATCAACAACAGGACCGTTTGAAGATAGCAATTGACCAGGAACGGCCAGAATTGGCCAACAGAAGAGGTTTCGTTTTTCATCAGGACAACACTAGGCCACACACATCTACAGTAACTCGCCAGAAACTTCGGGAGCTTGGTTGTGAAATTTTAATGCATCCCCCATACAGTCCGGATTTGGCACCAAGCGATTACCACCTTTTTCTTGCATTGCAACGTTTCTTAAATAATAAAAAAATAGTTCTTTTTTTGGGCAAATAGAGAGCATATAACAAAACGGTGCTAAAATTGAGGGTAACGTTATGTGGGGACCAGCATTTTTCCAACCTATGGAAACCAAAAATTTCATATTACAGCTGATTCGAGGACAGGAACGCTATTCTTATACAGGGGCTATAAAAGTGAACAAATATATCCCTATTTCAATATTTCACTCTAATAAAGAACATATCAACCTTACAGGGTCTTGATTTGCACCAATTTTAATTAAAAATATAAATAAATACTTCAAGGTATATAATATTTCTAATTTTTTATTTCATATTCCAATTTCAAAATTTCATATTTTATTTTAAATAATTTCAATCGATGACCTTAAACAACCTCGCTTTGTCCAAATTATTTACCATATGGAAAAGGTACACCATAAACAATTTGAGGTATTTGATTTCTAACCTGGGTGGGTGGTACACCGCCGTATGGGAAATTTAAACCAGCAGCATTAATGGGTACTATAGCGGCAAAGGCTTGGCCATTTGCTGAACTACCAATCGGAACAAGAGTATGGAAAATATTTGGCAATGACTGTTGTTGATTGTTGCCGGTGTAAATTGTATTCGCGGATGCTGTTGCATCGGCAGCGACAATATTCGAAGATTCCATCTCACTTGGCTGGACAACTGCGGGTTCTTCTACAACTTCAGTAGGTGTATTGATGTCTTCATTTACGGAATTTGATGTCTCACTATTTGCTTCGCCAGTGTTTTCACTTACAGTTGGCGATTCAAATTCATTCTGGTTATTATTTGTTTGATCCATATTGTGTTGTCTTTGAGGCAAAGGCTTAAAATAGGTTATTTTAATGCCATGGTTGGCAGGTTTCAAACCTTCTTGATCCAAAGTCTCTGGGGTATGTATCAGTAATTGGACGGGCAGTTTTCCAATCTTTGGCCACCACCAAGTTTTGGTAGTAGTTGAGGGTGCCGGTGTCGTCGTTGTTCTCGTTGTGGTTTTTGATGGTCTTTGTGGCTTTTTTGTAGTAGTAGTAGTATAAGGTGCCGGTGTCGTTTTGGTAGTTGGTGGTCTTTGTGTCTTAATAAATGGAAATTTCGAAATTACAATGCTGCCTTCTTGACTGCTGTCGGTATTATTGCTTGCATTATGATTGCCTTCGGTAATGGTGATTTTGGGAATAAATCCAAATTTGTGAAAGAATTCTTCTGCATTAATTGTTATTACGGGAGTATTGTTCTGGTCAATATTTTCTTCCATATCTTGGTTATTATAATGGCCATTGAACAGAGACCACACACGACCTTCTTCCTTTAATGGTTCTTGCTCCTTTTGTGGTTTAATCCATGAAATTGGTAATATTTGTTCTCCTTGTAAAACTGCAGAAGGTAATGCTTCGATGTATGTGTCGTCTTCGTTAACTTCAGGATTTTCCAGAGTCAATTGATAGTATGGGGCCGGTACTACAGCTTGACGTCCCAATGCTTTTGTGGCTGAGTTGACTTTGCGACGACGCCCTACATTCGATTGACCAGGCCGTTGATTAAACTGTTGCATGATATTCCGCCACGAATAATTATTGGCATGGCGTGCTCGGGAAGCTCCATTTTGTAATTCCTCTAGGATTTCTATATCTTCGGTTTGAGGATTTGGTAAACGACGACGACGTGGTTCTGGTTCGGCCAATACAATTTGTAGGCACAAAACGACCACAACGGTTAATGCGACAGTTTTCAACATCGTTGATGTTCGTTCGAGGATAGACTGATGTAAAACCTTCAAGTGAACGTCAATATGTAGTTTATCTAGGTATGTAAATTACCCCCGGTATGTAAATTACGGGATAGGCTGTAACTTTTGCCTTGTAACTGAATTTGTACTAAATGCCCATTCGGTAACAAAATGATTTTATTTCTTTTTCGCCAAAATGTAAATATTTTATAATGACAATGGCAACAACAAGAACAAAGATATTACAACGTATTGTTGGTGTGGAGGTTTGAATAAAATCTATTTAATTAAAATAAATGTCAGTCGTCAAGTGAATCGAATATGTGATGCTTTACTATCGTCAGAAAATTAATTTTCTTATGGGTGTGTAAATCTTTAATGCTCATAAAATATCAATTTAAATGTCTCAATGAATAGACTTTGTGTTTGGAATTAAATGTGTTTTAGAAAGAAGTTCCGAAATCGATATATCATTTCTTTAAAAGAATAAAATTTCTGAAATTTATTGTTATTGAATTTTAAATGGTATGAATATATTTTTTGAGTTATGGTGTGATGAATGATTATGCAGGTAAAACACCAATGCCCGAATAAATTAATTTTCAGTTGCGTTTGAAAAACGATGTTATTACCCACTTAAAAAACTAAGAATTTCATTACGTTCGGTCGGCTCGAACTTTTTATTCCCTATGCATTCAAAATAACTTTAATCAGTTGGGAATTCTGTATGTGCACTTAGAGTACCCGGTTTGCCAAATTACATCCTCAAAAAATGTGTCTAAAACGTCCAGGGATCTATTTTCACGTACCTGAATGTCAAATTATAGCCACAGCAACAGGAATATGGTTCCAAAAAACAAAAATATCAAAAAGGAAAGGGGCATTTATAATAGTGATTTGCCAACACAGGAGGTCATCTGCTAATAAGTTTTTTGCCCTACACGTACTCTGAATGCCAAATTGTAGCTTCTTTAAGTGGAAAATGCGCCCAAAATATTAAAATACTCTGTTTCAATCCACCAAGAAATATGTATGTCCAATTACAGCCGATCCGCTTGGATACTGTGCTTTGCACCATTAAACTACCAACATGATGTGGCCCCTAATGGGGGATAGGTCAAAACAAAATTTCGTTCCGTTCAACTGCACCGAACTTTTTATGTCCTCCACCATGAGTTGGAAATTTAAGGCACATAAAATCGATCGAATATACTTCTATATGGAGGCTATGCCATGGTAAATTTCTTTCTGTAGACAATGAAATTGGGATAGAACCACCAACATATGGGCTATACCAACGTGTAGGTCTATATTGATAATTTTTGATAGGTAGATTTACCACCCAAGGAGAACTAAAACCAGTAAGGAAAGTAGTAAAGTCGGACGGGACCGACTATATGATACCCTTCACCACTATGGATATATTAAACAGGACTATTAACATGAAATTGGATGAAATAAAATATGTGATATTTATCTAAATGTGAATCTACCTATATATCCATAAGTTATATAAATCGAGTTCAATCAAATATAAATAGGTTATCTGTTGGGCTATGTCTGTACTTCTAGAAAACGCAACCACGTAATTCTATGCTCAATTTTGTACGTTGTGCAAAATTTGATGTCAACCTGACTAGCATGAAGAGTTTGATGTCCAATTTACTTAAAATCGGGCGAAAATATATATGGAAGCTCTACCCAAATATATCGAAGGATATATAGGGACTTTGGTGCACCATTTACATGAAATCGGACGAAACTATATCTGAATCTGGGCCGATTTTCTCGAAACTGGGCAGACATCATTCTAGGCTCAATTCAGTACGTTATGCCAAATTTCCTGCAAATCGAAAGATATATAGGGACTTTGGGGCACCATTAACATGAAATCGGACGAAACTATATATGGGAGCTATATCTAAATCTGGACCGATTTTCGCGAAACTGGGCAGACATCATTCTAGCCTCAATTCAGTACGTTATGCCAAATTTCATGCAAATCGAAAGATATATAAGGACTTTGGTACACCATTTACCTTAAATCGGAGGAAGATATATACGGGAGCTATATCTAAATCTGAACCGATTTTCACGAAACTTTGCACACATCATTCTAGACTTAATTCAGTGCGCTATGCCAAATTTCGTGCAAATCGAAAGATATATAGGGACTTTGGTACGCCATTTACCAAAAATCGGCCGAAACTATATATGGGAGCTATATCTAAATCTGAACCGATTTTCACGAAACTTGGCACACATCTTTCGTGGCTCAATTCAGTACGCTATGCCAAATTTCGTGCAAATCTAAAGATTTTCAGGGTCTAAAGTCCGTAAATCGGGCGAAACTATATATGGGAGCTATATATAAATCTGAACCGATTTTCACGAAACTTGGCACACATCTTTCGTGGCTCAATTCAGTACGCTATGCCAAATTTCGTGCAAATCGAAAGATTTTCAGGGTCTAAAGTCCGTAAATCGGGCAAAAATATATATGGGAGCTATATCTAAATCTGAACCGATTTTTCCCAATTTCAATAGGGTTCGTCCTTGGGCCAAACAAATGAGCTGTGCCAAATTTCATCCAAATCGGATCATAAATGCGACCTGTACTTTGTTTACAATTTAACACCAACAGACGGACAGACGGACGGACGGACGGACATGCATAAATCGATTCAGAAAGTGATTCTATGCATATTCTCAAAAGGAACCATGGGTCTATCTCGATTATTTTTGCCTGTTACAAACATATGCACAAAGACATAATACCCTGTACCACAGTGTGGTGAAGGGTATAAAAATATAATTACATCCAATTTGGTCGAGAAAGGCTTATGAAATACCCAGGATTTGGGGTACCAGTATATGGGATCTACAGTGAACTGATGGTAGATGGCTGTACTGATAGAAGATCAGATCTCGTAAAGTATCGATCAAACAATCTCAGATTTATGCTCGTTGGTAAAAAAAAATTATTTTGCTGTTGGTGACCAGTTGTGAGTTACATGGAAGTGAACAAAGAGAAAATTCCGAACGTTTTACAATTTTTCTTTGACAAAAGCGAAAATGCAAGCCAAGCGGCTAAAACTGTGTATGGTGTTTATGGTTCCGATACTGTAAAAGCCTATTATGTGCAATTTTGGTTTCGTAGATTCCGTTCAGGAATTTTTGATGTTAAAGATGTACCTCGCACAGGTAGGCCGGTCGTCGAAAATGTCGATAAAACAGGAGAAATGATCGAAGTTGACGGGCATGTTAGCAGTTGTAACATTGCGCAGAAGCTAAAAATCGACCATAACGACCAGAATTGGCCAACAGGAGAGGTGTCGTGTTCCACCAGGACAACCCTAGGCTACCAATTTTTTTTTTTGCAAATAGACAGCAGGACTTCTATGAGGGAGGCATTATGTCAATAAGTTACCTTTAAAATGACAACAAAACGGTACATATTTGGACCAAATTGGACATTCCGAAGCATGTCCTATGTTCATATATTGAAACATTTTTGGAAGGAGGTCTATTACTTTCTGTGAACCCATAATGCCAATTTCGCTTGAAAACGTGCTCAAATTACCGATAATGGAGGCTACGCTGAAACTTTGCCCAATACCAAAAATTATTTATATGGAGGTATTCTTTCCGATGAGATTTCAAAATATAAAATTACAGTCACTTTCCTTTGAAACGCATGTCCAACCTCCCCAAGACACTGAAATTTGGGTGGTACAGTTATATGATGACTACCCTAATACGAAGACCGGTGATATTAAATTTTTTTAAATTAATTTCAAAAATACTTTTTTCTTTATTGTGTTTGTTTTTTTTTCATAAAATAAACCATGCTCGATCATCGATGTCCATCCATTTACTTCAAGCGCTAGTATTCCTTCCTGTAATAAGATTTTCCGTGGGTGGTGTTGGTGCCCTCGTTGTTGTTGTTGTCGTCGTCGTTGTGGTCGGTGCAGCAGTTGGCAATGTTGGCGGTACTACTGGGTAATATGGATAATATGGATAACCATAGTAAGGTGGTGGATAAAATGGTGGTGGTGGAGGATAATATCCATGATATGGTGGATATGGTGGTCGCTGCGTTGGTGGCACTACACTTGGTGATGTCGTTGGTGCCACTGTAGTAGCTATTGGTGGATGAGGGAATGGAGTCGGATACTGTGGGTAGTACTGTGGAGGTTTATACGGCGGCGGAGGATAATAGTGTGGTGGTGGTGGTGGATAATATGTTGGTGGTTTTGGTTTTCTTGTCGTTGGACGCTTTGTTATAATAATTCTCGATAATTGATCCAATGACACGGGGACCAAAAATGCCCGCGATGGGTGAATTGTTTTATGATTATCGGTGACAAGATCTTCAAAATTGATGCTGGGAATTTCGTAGTCATTGGAGTCTACATAATGTGCATCATCGTCATCAACAGCAGCAGCATCAGTATAATCGGGAGTTGTAGTTTCTTCTACATTTGTTTTGGCCAACGATGGACGTCTTTGTGATTTCGCCACTGTCAACTGGAGACAGCAAGCTATCAACGCGAATAATATCAACCGTCGAATCATTACAGATCCACTGTGTAAGAGGTATAAGGAATGAATAACTGTGGAACTCCAACCAGCTTGGTGTTTTATAACATAATTCGTAGGGACAGTTAGAAGTGAATAATTTTACAAAAACAAATTATAAATTCATAAATGAAGGGATTTTGGAATAAGTCCATTGTTCATGGTTTGAAAAGGTTTTGCATTGGGAACACAATCGTCATAATAATAATGAAATATGGACAAAAAATATGGAAAGAATATCTTTTGTTTAGAACTAATTTTTAAACAACATTAAATAGAAAGCTAATATTGGTTGTTAGTAACATATTAGACATTTACGACCGTTTTGATGCGTATTTGGTCAATAGTGGCAGGTCTACTTTCCCAAAATGGGTATCGGTGTAAAATGTAATCATCATAAAATTAATTCAAATTCTATTCTAACAAAAGCGAAGACTTTTTGTCGACTATCAAGAAAAACTGTCTTCAAAAATCGATTAGCATTCACAAAATAGTTTTTAAGATTATAATTAGTAGAAGAACAAAAATACCTATATTAAAAATTATATGCGAATAGTTCGTGGCCTTTACATATATTTGTGTAATAATATTTAATATCCAATTGGTGCCAATTCGGGGACGTGACCATAATCACCAAAATACCAAATAATTGGGCTATAGTAAAAACTGGCTCAATATTGATAATTCATGGCAGGAATATTTGGAATATATTTTAAAAGTGAACCAATATTGATAATTTTTTGAGTTAGATGTATCCAAACTCCCAAAAACACTCCCGAAATTTGAGAGGTACTGTTATATAAGGGCTGTCATAAAATAGAAACCAATATATATTTTTTTTTTTTTGAAGATATGTTACCTAATTAAGAGCCAATGTACTTAATTACAGCCAATATATATATATATTTTTAAATGAGGGCTAAAAAAGTAACCAGTATTGATAATTTTTGGTAGAAAATATTACCTTATGAGAACCCAAATTAATAAATATCACCTTATTAGGTTGAAAATAAGCACCCAAAGGCTTCTAAATGCCGAATATTTGAGATCCATATATTATATGAAGCTACCCTGAGAAGTGGGCCGACATATCCCAATTTTAGTACCAAATTTCTTAGGAATAGTATTAGGAGCTCTATCGAGATTTCGACGCACTAATGAGCTTTAATAAGTCCGATCAAAAATATATATTCTTCATCGGAGACCTCATGAAGAATATATATTTTTGATCGGACTTATTAAAGCTCATTAGTGCGTCGAAATCTCGATAGAGCTCCTAATATTGATGTTAGAACTTTGAAATTTTGCATTCCTACTATTCCTAAGAAATTTGGTACTAAAATTGGGATATGTCGGCCCACTTCTCAGGGTAGCTTCATATAATATATGGATCTCAAATATTCGGCATTTAGAAGCCTTTGGGCGCTTATTTTCAACCTAATAAGGTGATATTTATTAATTTGGGTTCTCATAAGGTAGTATTTTTCCAAAAATTATCAATACTGGAATTAACGGTACCCCCATCGTAATATGAGGGCGGTATTTTGACACATTTTCCAACCGAATTGGCTGTAATTAAGTACATTGGCTCCTAATTAGGTAACATATCGCATGGACATGGACTATGTTGACATTTTTTACTCTGACAACCTGAAAAGAAACTTCGGTTGGGACATGTGAATAAATCCCTAAAATATAAAAAATGGGGAGGGACTATTCTAAAACATGGATCGATATATCCCATATAGATCATTCTGAGATTAGTAGCGACCTCAGACACTGCGGGAATTTCCAATTTTGAACTTCGAAGATTTACCTCACTCCCACATATGAAACCATAATTTCTCTACACATTCCCCCAGCCATCACATTCTCTCCTTACCCTCAGGACATTTACCTTAAATATGTTATTTCACACGCTTTTTATTCATTGTAATACTTGTTTCGTTTTATTAATTTATTTATTAATTGTCATTACTCTTCGTTGGATTGAATAGTAGGATTTTCAATTATCATCTCGTTTTTCACTTCTGCTGCAACATTTTCTATTTCACTTTTGACATTCATAGCAGGATGTTCCATTTCCATATTAGTTTTCACTTCCATTGTCGCTTGTTCCACTTCTTCCATGTCCAAAGATTTACCTCTTCTTCTGGCTCTACCACGAGCTGGTATCAAATATGAAACCAAATTATTATTCGATCGAGATTTTGACCTCGCCATTCCTTCATCATTTTTCCTTGATGTGGGTGCATCCACTACCAACTGCCAACGTCCTGCATTCGTTCCGGGAAACATACCGGAAAATGGCAACCACCATGAGAAACCACGACTCGGTGTTGGTGTTGGAGGTGCTGGTGTTGTTGTTGGCGCCGGAGTTGTTGTTGTTCTCGTTGGAAGTTCTGGAAATACTCCGAAGGGATAGAATCCCGATTGCTGTAAATAGTTCTGTAAGAGTAATTGTTGAGCATAGGTTTGTGGATTTGGCAACGGTGAACCGCCATACAAGGGATATGGCAGACCAGTATTTAATGGCAATGTTGTTCCCGGTATAACATTTGGAGTTGGAGCGGGTATTGGTATGGGAAAACCAGGTGGATATGCCAAAATATTGCCCGGTATATTTGATGTAGTCTGTCCAGTGGGCAAAAACGGATTTGTGCTAATAGCAATTCCATTTGGTGTCAGACCATAACTGTTCGGCAGTGTGGCATACAAAGTGATTGCTGCATTATTCGGCGCTGTTTTCGGTGGTGTTGTTGTTTTGGTAGGTGTAGTACCCAAAGCTGCGAACTGATCATATATTGATGCGGGTAAAGCCTTTAGAAAATTAATTTGATCAGTATTGGCTCGACCCAAAGCTTCGGCATTGTACTGATATTGTTGTAATTGATAAGGGTTATTTTCGAAGTTATTGGCCCGACCCAAGGCATCGGCATGCAGTTGATTTAATTGTTGTAAGTTATATCCACGTTCAAAAGCATTTGGGGCGTAATGCACCTGATCGAAATGCATCGCAGGGCTAGGCGTGGTTGCTACATTATCCGTGTTTCTGCCTTCAGCCAATCTACGCCTTGATACATTCTTCCTCTTCGAGGAACCTTTTAATTTACGGCGTCTTTCTGGTTTTATAGGTGGCGCCACCGTGGTCTGAATAAATTCCGGTTCACTACTTTCATTGGACTCTTGAATTTCACCCGATTCATTTGAATCTTTCTCCGCCAGTACAACACAAACACAAAGTCCCAACAGAAGGGAAATTTTCAACAGTGACCACATTTTAGAAACGTTGGTCTTTGTTGAGATTTTTGCAAACTGTTTCTTTGATCTTTCACATTTGACTCTTTATAGCGGAATGCTATTGTCATTTGGTTTAACAAAAGTCGCAATTCCTGCATAAAATCTGCACGAAGTGTGCAAAAATGAATATTCAACTACCTGTTACGCATATGAAATATTTATTTTTTGGCAAACTTTTAACCTTTTTATTGCTGTAAATTAGCAGGGTTCAAACCTTTGACATGTGAAAACAAAAGTGTTAAAGTAGCAACAATGCCATATGTCGGCAAAATCGAAACCTCGATTTGAAATGTTAATTTTTTTATTTTTGGCAAAAATTATGTAAATTTTTCATTTCTCCTTAATTAAGCGAGAAAATTATACAATATATTTTGATTTTGGTATATGGGGAATTATTATGTTCAATAATCGACGAATAGGCCACTGTATTCTGCGGCAAGGTCAAGAACATGTTTAGGCACAGTCATGGGATAATTAAATCTAATTTATGTTGAATAAAAATTCTTAACCCCACATTATCATGTTGTGGGTCACATATTCATTAACAAGTATTTAAATTTAATGACGTCAAACTGTCACTAGATATGAAATTCAAATTTAATTTGTACCTAGAGTGTACCTAAGAGTATGCGCATAATTTATAAAAACTACGAATTTTGTAAAAACCATATATTTGTTGTTAAAGAAATGAGAATCAATACGAATTGGTCATTTACAGGTTTTGTGGGAAATCAAAATTGAATTCACATTTCCTATCGTATATCGTATATTTTATATAACAGCGAGAGAAATTGATTGAATCACTAACTTAGAGAATAACCGACTTAATTTTTTCCGGTCTTTTCAAACAGTCATTTCAAATGCCAACAGGCTTCATTGATTTTTTAATTCTTTTTTAAAGAAATCTCTGGATTTCGTTGATTGTTGATTGTCGAAGTACTACCAGACAAAAAAAATTGTTACTCCTGAAGAACATAGATCCGAGAAGTTGATAGTATATCCAAGAGGAGTATATACTCGGAGTGGAAGTTATATGTAAATATTTAAAGGTGTCTATTTGTCTATTACCTCTCTAGAGGAGGGAAATATCGCGCTGATCATTTTAAAATTTTATATAAAGTTCCTGTTATGGCCAAGGACGACGTCTATTATTTTCGGTGATGTTGACATGATATGTAGGTGGTTCAATGAACCGAAAATTTAATTTTTTAGATTTCCTAGTCCCTTTAGAGGCCATCATAACATATTTTATACGGTACAGGGGATCTAACCAAAAACTTAGAATATTCCGAGTTATGTTTTTGTGGTAGTTGTGTAGGGCATCATATAGTCGGCACGAACGACTATCCTGATCCGATTACAGATTTTAGTTTTTTTTTATTTTTTGAAAGTCTATTACAGAAATAATTGAAGTCTCTGAATTTGTATATTCGATCTACAAATGTCCCTTGAAGCACCCAAATATACAGCCAGGGACATTTCTGATGGTCACAGATTTCTTATTAAAGCTATATGGATATAGGTAGCCATTTCAGATAATAAGATAATAAAAAAATCTCTTTTAGAATATTTTGAATATATTTTCTGACCTAAATGTCATTAATTTAAAAAAATCTTCCTCGCTGAGAAGATACAATGTAAACCCGACATTAGGGGCCCTACTGAACATCAATTTGTAAAATTCTGCTTCGTAGAATAATTTCCATATAAGCCCTCGTTTTGACATAGTTCCATATATACGATCTGTAAGAATGTTAATTTTTTTACCGAAGAAATATGGATATGAATTCCAGGCCCATTGTAGTGCTGTCAATGTAGTCCATAAAAATATCAAATTTGGACGAGAACTTTATTAAAAAATAGACATAGAATTTTTTCTGCAAAACATACATTTATGAAAGTCACCAATGGGTGACTATATTGTTGGAAGAGCAGGTGAAAGGAACATTTGTAGATCGAAGCTTAATTATCTGATACAAATTTGGTCCAATGAAACCCAATATTTTGTCGTAACAAATTGCATATATCCTCATTATCCATAAGACGGAGGGTGTACTAATTAATGTCGACATATTGCCCTAGTTGAAACTAATTTTTCTCATGTTTTATTCGCAGGGGACAAATTTAACACAAATTCAATGCAAACTACCGGTTATCGGCTCATTAACATACAGCTTGTCGATACAATAAAAATACCGATTGCTAATTAATTAGGTTAGCGGTTAATGGCATAGCGGTGTTTCAGGTGATAAACCTGATTATTTTTACTAAGCGAAAGTTCATTGGAATTCATCAACTAAGTTGTCAACAAATTGACACGTGATTCAATAAAGAGTAAACATCAAAATCTACTTTTTAATAAATATTAATATTGTTGACATGACTAATGTATATTCAACGAAATAATATTAGGTATTTAAAAGTAATTTGTAGGCAAACCTATTCATGAGAAACTACTGTGTGCCGAAAAGTGTAATCAAAAGTTGTAGAATATTCTATACACACTTTAGGGAAGCGGTTACTTATTGATGGCTAATTTGAGGTGGAATTCGTTATTAAGTAAAAAAAAAATATTTTCAAACTAGCAAAATTAATATGTGTTTTTGAATATATTGTATAATAACAAACTCATGAGTGTGCTCCGTAGCTACTTCACAAACATATTTTGTAGTAAACTTTACCTTTCGCCCAAAATATGGCGCCATACAACTTTGCGGTAAAAAAATGAAAACACCTGAAAATAACTCAACACATTGACCAAACAACCAATATAGTTTGAAATAAACTGAGGCTGAGACCACGTCAACAACACTTCGAACACTTTTTAGCAACGAAAAAGAGAAAAAAGCGAAACTTTTCGTCTAAATCAAATTGCCAATGATACCGATTCTACTTTCAATAACTTTAGACGTGTGAGAAAAGAAATAATAACGGCAACGGCGTCAAACAAACCCTATTGCAAATACCCATGCTGTTTCTCCACCTCCCGAAAAACACTCGTCTCAATAACTATTCAAACTACAAGACAGAATGGCAAAGTTATAAAACTCTGATATAATTTAACAAACTGCCTGTGGCCATTAAATTCTTTGGAAAATTCTTCTTCAATTTTGTAATCAATACCTGTATGAAGGAAAAACCCTTGAACATAATTTAAAAATGGTAGTAAACAAACAGACAAAAAACCTGAAGTCGGAGCCGAAGCAGAGGAGACAAATGGTAAAAGCCAATAAAAGATACTTGACTGCCACAGGTGAAATGAGGTCAACAGGAAATTTATTGATATTTTCGACAATATCCGAAAAAAAAACAAACCAAGAAGGAAGAAGAAAAATAACCAAAATTCCAACAACGTACAGCCACACATCGACACATCCAAAATGTAGCCAGAAGTGACAGGCAATGACGCCGACTGTCGTTGATAAGAGTTTTCACAACAAAATTAAATTTAAGAGCAGCGTAGATTTTTCTTTAATACTTCACATGGGACTCATTTGCGAAAATTACAGTTGAAGTATTCCATAAACAGCAGCAGTTCAATGTGCTTATAGCAGAACGTGCTATACAATAAAGTATTTACATTATAGGAAGAGATTTTAATTAAATTAATAACTTTTATTAGTAAATGTATAAAATTTTCGAGAAAATATATGTTAAAAAAACGCCATTATAGTAAATTCAGTACGTAGAGCAAAAATTTTGTGCCGATTGGACCCACCATGGTATAGCATTTAAAACCAACTTCTAGGTTATTCTAACTCCAGTACTTTGTGAAAAGTTTGTGTCAATTTTGTGTAAAATAGGACGACACCATTTACATTAAATCGGACGAAAATATATATGGAAGCTATATCTAAATCTGGACCGATCTTCAGAAGACTTAACATACATCATTTTAGACTTAATTCATTACGCTATGCCAAATTTCGTACAAATCGAATGATATATAGGGACTTTGGTACACCATTTATATTAAATCGGACGAAAAAATATATGGGAGCTATATCTAAATCTGGACCGAAATCACGAAACTTAACACACATTATTCTAGACATAATTTAGTACGCTGTGCCAAATTTCGTGCAAATCGAAAGATATATAGGAACTTTGGTACACCATTTACATAAAATCGAACGAAAATATATATGAGAGCTATATCTAAATCTTTACCGATTTTCAGGAAACTTAACACACATCATTCTAAAACTAACTCATTACGCCATGCAATATTTCATGCAAAGCGAAAGATATATAGGGGCTTTTGTATACCATTTACATAAAATCGGACGAAAATATATATGGGACCTATATATAAATCTAGACCGATTTTCAGGAAACTTAACACACATCATTCTAGACCTAATTCAGTACGATGTGCCAAATTTCGTGCAAATCGAAAGATATATATTTGGTACACCATATACATTAAATCGGACGAATATATATGGAAGCTATATCTAAATCTGAACCGATTTTTCCAATTTCAATAGGGTTCGTCCTTGGGCCAAACAAATGAGCTGTGCCAAATTTCATCCAATTCGGGTCATAAATGCGACCTGTACTTTGTTCACAATTTAACATGGACGGACGGACGGACATGCATAGATCGTCTTAAAAAAGTGATTCTATGCATATTCTCCAAAGGAACCATGTGTCTATCTCGTTTCCTTTTGCCTGTTACAAACATATTCACAAAGACTGTACCACAGAGTGGTGAAGGGTATAAAAATCCACGTCTATGATAATCTCAGGAAAAATAATACATGTCTTTGCTAGGCGGCAGAAACAAATTAAAAAATGAAAATATATTATTAATTTTTTTACGCCAAGATTCAATGCTCAATAATTGAATCGGAAGCTTCCGAATCAGATATGGTCTTCTTCGATTTTCTGAAAATTTTTAATTTCAGGACATTGGGTTATTTGTATACCGTTTGTGGAACAATCAACTATCACTGTTTTTGAAATATGTCATGAATGACATGAAATGAAAGCTTTCACAGAAAACTAGTGGGAAAAATACACAAACATTTCGTATGAAATGATAAGAAGAGTTTATTCTTACGTGAATCAAAGAGCCATCTGGATGAAAAAAAAAACAGTAATGTCATACATTTTCATCCGAAAGACAAGAGATGTGGGAGTGCCAGTGACAGCACCTGCATGTCGACAGATATACAGACGGATGATGATATTGAAAAATAAAAGTTAAAGGAATTAACCTAAAATTGGTAAATTTTGGCCTTGCCAAATTCCTTCCATATTCACTAGAATTAAAAAAATATCCTTCACAATAAACAGATTGAAAATATTGAAATACCTTTATAATGTTAAAATATATGAATTTGATATATAACATATCTATACCTATACAACATTTTCAATGAGGGTTTTTTGCTTGTTAAGAACTGGAAGCTATATATAATACAGCTAACACGCCAAAAATCGAGCGGTGATATTTTCATATCCAAATTCCTCACATTTTTGTTTCAAAAGATATCCTCACTATTAGTATGTAAATCCCCCATTCCTTATAGCTTATCACGAACAAATCCAAGTGGCAATAAGGATTTAAGCATCGACGTGTGTTTAAAGCGACAACATGTTAATGATATAAGCTTGTGTGAGCAGCAACACTTAAGACTTCCATTAAACACAAAACAAAAAACCAAGCGAATAGGCAATGGAAGGAAAGAAGCAAAGTAAGTAACATATTGTTCATAGCTTGTCTGGTATTTATTTAAGCATAAACATGACAAGCGACCAGCCAAGCGTAACATTAAAGCCACCAGCAAATAACCAACCAACCAGCCAGCCAGCTAGACCAGCCCTTCAACCTCGCAAACACTACATAGTTCACTTTGCCATAAAATCTATGTGAATAGTTCACGCTCTTTAGCATCTGAAAACAAGAAGCTAGTACAACGCCCATTTATATCTCATGGAATTGGATCTAACGAAGAAAGTCGTAAGCGTTTATATCCCCCACAATTTACTTCCGTCCTCCTTCTACAAGCCATAATGTCATATATGAGTTTTATGTGTGTATGTATGTGTGTGTGTAGTTGTTTGTTTGTTCGTGGATTTGCGTGCGTGCGTGCGTTCTATGTACTTAGTTAAGTATCTTGTAAATCTTCGTAAATAGCCGTTTATTTAATGATATCCTTTAACCCTCCACCATTATCCTGTTGTTTTTCTCTTTGCCCTGCTCTGCCCTCATAACATGTTGTTATTTGATTACAAACCGTTGAACAACTTGATAACAAAAATAACTACAAATACGATATAGTTGTAAATCTGTGCAAAACATTACATGCCAATGGTGGGAGGAGGATCAACCAATTTGTAGACATTTTTGTTTAACAATATAAAACAATTTTGTATAAATTTAATTGTTTTTGTTATACCATTAGTCGTATATGTAAAATAAGATCTAAAAGAGAATCATCTTCTGGTAAAATATTTTGAGTGTAACTCATTGTTGGCTGCGAGAAAGTGCTCAAAATATGTCTTCATTGGCTACTATGAGGTATTTAAGAGGCATCGTCGTCATTTATATTTTTTTAATATATTTCAATATCTGATAATAGGCTTGAAGTTTTTTCAAGTCTTAAAAAATGTTTTAAAAAATTTTCGCTTTGCAAAAATATTTAAAAACCAGTGAGCGGACAAGTATAGTCGGACGGGCCGACCATATGATACCCTACACAACTTCCACGAAAATCTAACTTTGTGTGGTTCTATATTCTGAGCTTGGGCAATATTTCGAGATATTTGCACCCTGTTGACCGACTAGGGGTCAAAAATATTACTAATATTCACTACAGCTCTTCTAATTACTTGTCCAGATTCCTTTCCCCGTGTGTTGAGTTGTGATGTTCCGCTTTTCTGGATATACTATCAACTTCTCGGGTCTATGTCATTCAGGGGTAAATATATACGCCATAGAATGTAAACTTTCTAATTTTTCACACAAATGCCAGGTTCCATTTGACCCATTACACATTGACCGATCTTTATCAAAACAGGTATGACTATTCTTTGGCCTGAGCCCGTTCTCCATGTAAAAATCCAATTATGCCCCAAAAATGTTTGGGGCATAATTGCGGCCTCTGGAGCGACCAGAAAATCAGACAAAAATAAAGTTTATGGTCCATTTCATCGCCTAATTATTTACCGATCTTTACCAAAACAATAGGGGTCTTCATTGGGCCGAATCCATCATACATGCAAAATTTCATGAAGATTGGTCCACAACTGTGGCCTGTGTCGTGTTTACAAATTATAATGGACAGACGGACGGACGGACACACATGTCTAGATCGACTCAGCTAGTCGAGATATGACGATCGGTATACTTAAAGATGGGTCTAGGACCAATATTTCGCGGGGTTACAACCTCTTGGGGCTGCACAAAGCTATAATACCCTGACAACATATTTGTGTAGGATATAAAAACCATGCCTTTATTATATTTAACCCATGACCTTAACTGTGAGGCAATTCATTTCTGAGTTGTTAAAAATAGAATACCTTCTTAAAATGTAGGACAATACACGTAACTATATTGTTTTAAAGATCGCCCTTTCACCCTTTCGCCAAGTATTTATGTATTTTTTTAAGTTACTGAATTTCGCTCCAATCCCTAATGAACCTGTATTTAGATGCTCTTAAAAACGCCATTCTTATTGAAATTTATTGGACATCATACGCTCAGTTGAAAAGTAAATCCCTACAGCTGCGACACATAAACTCACCTTAACAATGTATTGTTTTAAAAAACCCCCCACATTTTTGGTGGGCGGCTTATTATCCAAAGATTATTACATTTATGTCGATGGTTACCTGAATGGCGGTGGGCATACTCCTGTAATGCTCCTCACAATGGCAAATATGATTTATAGTCAATTTGTGTTAAATTATGCATAAAAACCAATGGATTTTTGACAGGGTGCATGTGTTATTCATTTCCTTGGCATTAGCCAACTACACTGCAACAAAGTAACCAGCCGGAGTGTGTGTGTATGTATAGCTCTTTTAGTATATTATTAAGCATTTATCATTTTTATCACTCCCTAAATGTAGGCCATAAATTAGTTAAAACGGAAACCCCAAACCATACGCTTGCACAAACACACACACATACAAACGTTTACCATACACATGTGAACCAGAATGTAATCCAACAAAGCTATCTAGCTATGGCAATCATAACAACATACGAACACACACACACACACTGTTATTAATTTTCAAAAGCTTTTACAGATTTTTATAACCCAGCTTTCAAATACATAAAGATGTATTAACAATTGTGTTCTTCTAAAAAGAATTTTGTAGAAATATATCAAAAGTATAAAAAAAGATGTGTGACACATACGGACACATATATATATACAATGTACACACACATATATAGGCAGGATGTGTATATGATGTATGTATTTATGAAAGGGCTATAAATTACAATTAGGTAAGGAACGTATGCTTTAAAAATAAACGTACTTCAAATTCATTAAACTTTTCAATTTACGTTTCCTATGAAGCATACTTTTAGGCTGCAATTTATATGTAAAATGATTGTATACTTTTTTGTTGCCAGTTAAAAGAAAATATAGAAGCCAGGCTAAACTGTAAACCGTTAGCATTCCAGTCTTCATTTACGATTACTATGGTATACAACTCAGAAGCTTATTTACCGATGATGGCCTTTGTGTTGCCCTGTCTCAGATTTGTAATATTATTCGCCCGAAATAGACAAACAATATCCTGCTGCAATATGAGGGGTTATAAAAATGGCGTGAAAAAATGCAATGTTTTTCTTTTTTCATCAATAAAATTCTGATTAGTTTATCATAAAAATTCTGATTGCGTTTTTTTTTTTTGTAGTTTATTTTTTATTTCCACATATACATACACAGACACATATAAATATTCATAAAAGATATATGTATATGCTATACAATAATTAATGTATTCAGGACACGTTTTAGCCAAAAATTCATATTCCAGATCGTTAGTCATTTCGTTTTAATGGTTTGGTGACATCGCATAAACTTTGCGAATGGAGTTTCGCCATTAAACTTGCCATGGCATTCCAGAATCTTTCCTTGCAAGAGCCAACATCAGCATTTTTTGGCTTTGCATATTTTCATTCATCAATCTTAATTGGTTGGAGTTTAAAAGCTAATTTAAACACCAAAGAATGTTCTAAATATTAAAATTGCTTATTTTGTCGTGATTTTTGCCGACTATCATCGTCATAATTTAATATGACAGTGTGATTTTCTGCCGGGGTAATGGGAAGGATAATGCAAATAAGGAAACTGCATTTATCAGCGTGTTGTTCAGTTCTTTAGTATCTGAACTATTGCAAGTTTGGTGTTAATGGTTCACTGAGCATTTGTCACAGTTTAAAATGTGATGAGCTGAAGGAGTCTCTATAAGGAATCTAAAGAAAGTCTCTATAGCAGAGTTGAAGGGAGTCTCTCTAAAGGAGATGAATTGCATTTCTAAAGTCTCTATAGATAAGTTAAAGGTTATATAGAGAAGCTGAAGAAAGTATAAATTGAGTCTTTTTAAAAATCTGAAATGAGTTCCTAAAGAGAAGCAGGAGGGAGTCCATATATTTGAGCTGAAGAGAGTCTCTATAGAGGAGCAGAGGGGAATCGCTATAGTGATACTGAAGTGAATCTTCACAGAAAGCTGAATTGAGAACCCTATATATGAGCTGAATAGAGTCTCCACAGACAAGCTGAAGAGCGTCTTTATAGACGTGTGTAAGGAGTCTTCCATAGATGAATGGAGGAGTCTTCCACAGAGGAATGAAAGGAAGTCTTCTATAGACGAGCTGAAGAAAGTTTCTATAAACCAGCTGAAGGGAGTATTCTACAGGCGAGGTAAAAGGAGATTTCTGTAGACGATCTGAAGGGAGTCTTCCACAGGCGATGTGAAAGGTGATTTCTGTAGACGATCTGTAGGGAGTCTTCTATAAACAAACCGAAGGGAGTCTTCAATAGGTGAGGCGAAATGAGTCTATTATGGACGAGCTAAAGGAAAACTTCTATAGCCGAGCTGAAGTAAGTATTCTATTGACGAGCTGAAGGAAATCTTCTATAAACGAGCTGAAGGGAGGCTTCTATAGACGACCTGAAGGAAATCTTCTATAAACGAGCTGAAAGGAGTATTCAATAGGCGAGGTGAAAGGAGTCTTCTATAGACAAACTGAAAAACGTTTTTTTTGTAAACGAGCTGAAGGGTGCCAGTATATACGAGTCAAAGGAAGTATCTATAGACAACCTGAATGGAGTCTTCTGTAGGCTAGTTGGGAGGAGTCTTCAGCCTAAAGCTTTATAGCCGAGGTGAGAGTGTAGTTGATATACGTGTGGAAGGCGTATTCTATAAAAGAGTGGAAGGAATCTTCTATAGAAGTGTGGAAGGAATCTTCTATAGAAGAGTGGAAGGAGTCCTCAATAGATGAATGGAATGAGTTTTCTATATGCAAGTGAATGGATAGACGACGACAGTAAGACATCTTATATAGAAGACGAGTGGAAAGAGTTATCTATAGAAGAGAAGAAGGAGCCATTTAGTTAAACTGATCTTCTAAGGGCACAACTCCGTACCCTCGCGTTCAGAAGAAGTCTTCTAAGGAGAGTGCGATGAGTTTTTCTATTGAAGAGTCCGTTCAGTGTGAATCCTACAGGAATTCTAGCAAGAAGAATATTAAAAAATTCAAATGTTATAACCCAATTTCTCCACAACTATCCTTAAAAGATTTAGTTTTTTTTTACGTTCTCTCTCCTCAATTTCTTGGGAATGCAAGTTCAATATGTATTGTTAAAAGTCAAACGCATTCATGTGAAAAATTCAATTTCCTCTTTACAACATTGAACAAACACGTTTTCATCATTTCTTTTCCGGATGATTTTCCCTTTTTCCATAGAAAACTATTGTCTGGTTTATTATTTTGGGCTACTAGCAGTACATATAGAAAAATTCATATATAGAATTTTACACACATAACCACTAACGACATTGATCACATATAGAGAGTGAGAGCAAAAGGTTTATTTGTCGTTATTATGGCAATAATATTTTGTAAAGAGGCTTTTTATTTCAAATACACTTCCTTTCATAAAAAATAAAAAAAAAATATTCAATGTTTGTGGTAAATAATATTGCTTTCGATGAACAGCAAAAACTAAACTATTGAAAATATATATATTGATTTTTTTCAGAAAAAATGCTTTCATTTCTTTACTAACATTTATAGAAAAAAAATATTTTTTCGTAACACTTCAAATAATAAATATTTGTATGTATCAAGTCCTTTTTTTGAAGTAAATATGTGTGTGTGATACACACAAAAAAACTAGTCGGTTTGGGACTTTTCTTCTAAAATTTTCAATTTCCGTTTTCAGTAGAAACAAATATAATATTTTTATTTTTTCCTTTATTTCAATGTCCAAAGGCTAAATGTTAAGTGTCCCATCACAAAAAAAAGAATATTCTATAAATTTGTTGTTGAATATAAATCTGTTTCTGGAAAATAACCAAATAAATAAAATATCCTAAATACTGATGTTGTTTGCAGAAAATATCAACTTCACCATAAAACTACTGGACTATAAACCAAAAACAAAAAGGAAAAAAAACAGCAATAACAACAAACAAATTTTGTGTACAAATATATAAACATAAATAAAGAGTAACGTTACCTAAAAACAAATTCTGTAGTAAACAAATTTATAGTTTTCATTTCGATTTTATGCTATGTTTCTAAACGAGTGATTTTAAAATATTTTTTTTTTAATTTAAATCAAACGCAATTTATGATTTAAAAATAAAAAAGTGCAATGTAGGCGTATTTAAATAAAAATCTGGGAGTCTGAGTGGAAGGACTCGAGTGAATGGAGTCTTCTTTAGACGAATGGATATAGTCTATTCTATAGAAGCGTAAAAGGAATGACTAGGTGGAGTCTTTTATCGACGACGACTGAAAGAAATACTCCATAGACGAGTCGAAGGAGAACTCCATAACAAGTGGAAGGAGTCTTCTATAGAGGAGTGGATGTAGTCTTGTATAGACGAGTGAAAGGAAACTTGTATAGATGAGCAAAAGGAGATTTCCATAGACGAGTGCAGGAGTTGTTCTATAGACTAGTGGAGGGAACATTCTACAGATGAGTGAAAGGAGTCTTCTATAGATGAGTTGAAAGATTTTTCTATAGACGAGTGAAAGGAATCTTCTATAGACGAGTGAAAGGAGTCTTCTATAGACGAGTGAATGGAGTCTTCTATAGACGAGTGAAAGGAGTCTTTTATAGTCGGATAAAAGGGGTATTCTATCGACGTTCTGAAGAAAGCTGAAGCAGTCTCATATAGATGTGTGAAAGGAATATTTTGCAAAAAATTTAAAGAAATTCTATATAGGCGATAGAATGAGATTTGTGAGTGTCTTCTGTTGGAGTATTCTATTGAGGACTTGAGAGGGTCTCCTATACAAGTTTTATAGCAGTTTTCTACAAAATATCAATTTGCTTCAATCATTTATACAATTTTGCAGTTCCATCTTTATAAAAAACTACTTCCACTAATAACTGTCCAAGTACCTATTCAAAAAAACAGTAACAATCATAAAAACCCCTCGATTTACTTTGACATACTAAACTTCACTTCACAACACTTTTAATTTTTTTGCATTTCTTACTTTTCTAATTGGCAGAACAGTTTGTGAACGCTTTCGAGTGTTACTGCCATGGGTTGTCATCATTAAACTTGGTACTGAACAAAAGAAATTTCCTTTATTCATATTCCTAATTCCCACCCTTCTCCTCTACCACTTTTCGCTTAGAACACCACCAACACATTTAGCTTGTGTCACCCAGATGATAGGCAGACAGGCGGACTAGCTGCAGGAAGACTATCAATCAAGTGCAAAAGAAAGCATGTCAAAAGGTTTATTCCGAAAAAAGGGTTTAAAGAAGAAAAATAACGAAAAAACAACAAAGCAGAAACAAAAACAAAAACTAAACGCTAAGTTCCAAAGTGACTGAGTGAATGGGTGACTGATGTTGACAACTTAAGGTGTCAAAATGTTACAATTGAATAGATGTTACAAATAAGAAAAATAAAAACAACAACAAAAAAGTGAATAACAAAACACCGCCCTTAGCGAAATGCATACTCTCAAGTTTCGTATGCGAAAAGGTGGATGTGGAGGAGGAGTAGGATAAGGCATAACAGTAATTGGTGGAAAAGAAAATTTGTTCAAGTTAACGACTTTGAGATGTGGGCCAACAACCCAGTACGTTTTAGAGTCCTCATTGAGCCTAAATGTAGGCAACACATCTGAGTGCCAGCAACGACAACAAAACATTGATTTCAAGTGATTCGTATGCGATTCGTGTTCTTTGACTAAGGTGCATGTCATTGGCCTGAGAAATGTGAAAAACGATTCATTTTGACAAAAAGCAAGAACTCTTGTTTAGTAGGAAAGTGAAGTGAAGCCTAAATGTAGGCAATAAGATTCTATGACAGTTGGGTGTTTACTGTTAACGATGCCATGCTGTTTGTTATTTTTCAATAACTCAAGTATTGGACTTTAGATTCTGCTAATTGAGTGATGATGGAAAGGAATCAAATCCAAACACGTAAAAACAGCACTGTATGCTGCTAATTGAGTCGACGTCGAGTAAATTAAGACATGTGAGGAAAAGTGTTCCATAGACGGAAGGAATCAACTGTAGGCAAGTGGAAGAAGTCCAGGTCAAGTATGAAAAAGGTATACGGATACGGATGAAAGAAAAGAGTCTTCCATAGTTATGAGAAGGGGTTCCTCGATAGACGAGTCTTCTAAATACCAACGAAAGGAGTCTTCTATGCATGAAGGAGTCTTTTATAGACGAGTGGAAGGAGTCTTCTATAGAAGAGTTAAAGGAGTCTTCTATAGACGAGTGCATAGGGTATTTTATAAACGAGGGGAAAGCGAGTGTAATATATATTCTGCAGAAGAGTGGGTTAAGTCTTCTATAGACCAGTGAAAGATGTATTCTATAGACTAGTGAAAGGAGTCTTCTATAGACGAGTGAAAGGAGTCTTCTATAGACGAGTGAAAGGAGTCTTCTATAGACGAGTGAAAGGAGTCTTCTATAGACGAGTGAAAGGAGTCTTCTATAGACGAGTGAAAGGAGTCTTCTATAGACGAGTGAAAGGAGTCTTCTATAGACGAGTGAAACATGTATTCTATAGACTAGTGAAAGGAGTCTTCTATAGACGAGTGAAAGGAGTCTTCTATAGACGAGTGAAAGGAGTCTTCTATAGACGAGTGAAAGGAGTCTTCTATAGACGAGTGAAAGGAGTCTTCTATAGACGAGTGAAAGGAGTCTTCTATAGACGAGTGAAAGGAGTCTTCTATAGACGAGTGAAAGGAGTCTTCTATAGACGAGTGAAAGCAGTCTTCTATAGACGAGTGAAAGGAGTCTTCTATAGACGAGTGAAAGGAGTCTTCTATAGACGAGTGAAAGGAGTCTTCTATAGACGAGTGAAAGGAGTCTTCTATAGACGAGTGAAAGGAGTCTTCTATAGACGAGTGAAAGGAGTCTTCTATAGACGAGTGAAAGGAGTCTTCTATAGACGAGTGAAAGGAGTCTTCTATAGACGAGTGAAAGGAGTCTTCTATAGACGAGTGAAAGGAGTCTTCTATAGACGAGTGAAAGGAGTCTTCTATAGACGAGTGAAAGGAGTCTTCTATAGACGAGTGAAAGGAGTCTTCTATAGACGAGTGAAAGGAGTCTTCTATAGACGAGTGAAAGGAGTCTTCTATAGACGAGTGAAAGGAGTCTTCTATAGACGAGTGAAAGGAGTCTATAGACGAGTGAAAGGAGTCTTCTATAGACGAGTGAAAGGAGTCTTCTATAGACGAGTGAAAGGAGTCTTCTATAGACGAGTGAAAGGAGTCTTCTATAGACGAGTGAAAGGAGTCTTCTATAGACGAGTGAAAGGAGTCTTCTATAGACGAGTGAAAGGAGTCTTCTATAGACGAGTGAAAGGAGTCTTCTATAGACGAGTGAAAGGAGTCTTCTATAGACGAGTGAAAGGAGTCTTCTATAGACGAGTGAAAGGAGTCTTCTATAGACGAGTGAAAGGAGTCTTCTATAGACGAGTGAAAGGAGTCTTCTATAGACGAGTGAAAGGAGTCTTCTATAGACGAGTGAAAGGAGTCTTCTATAGACGAGTGAAAGGAGTCTTCTATAGACGAGTGAAAGGAGTCTTCTATAGACGAGTGAAAGGAGTCTTCTATAGACGAGTGAAAGGAGTCTTCTATAGACGAGTGAAAGGAGTCTTCTATAGACGAGTGAAAGGAGTCTTCTATAGACGAGTGAAAGGAGTCTTCTATAGACGAGTGAAAGGAGTCTTCTATAGACGAGTGAAAGGAGTCTTCTATAGACGAGTGAAAGGAGTCTTCTATAGACGAGTGAAAGGAGTCTTCTATAGACGAGTGAAAGGAGTCTTCTATAGACGAGTGAAAGGAGTCTTCTATAGACGAGTGAAAGGAGTCTTCTATAGACGAGTGAAAGGAGTCTTCTATAGACGAGTGAAAGGAGTCTTCTATAGACGAGTGAAAGGAGTCTTCTATAGACGAGTGAAAGGAGTCTTCTATAGACGAGTGAAAGGAGTCTTCTATAGACGAGTGAAAGGAGTCTTCTATAGACGAGTGAAAGGAGACTTCTATAGACGAGTGAAAGGAGTCTTCTATAGACGAGTGAAAGGAGACTTCTATAGACGAGTGAAAGGAGTATTCTATAGACGAGTGAAAGGAGTATCCTATAGACGAGTGAAAGGAGTCTTCTATAGACGAGTGAAAGGAGTCTTCTATAGATGAGTGAAAGGAGTCTTCTATAGACAAGTGAAAGGAGTCTTCTATAGACGAGTGAAAGGAGTCTTCTATAGACGAATGAAAGTAAACTTATATAGACGAGGGTATGGAGTACTTAATGAACGAGTGGACGGCGAGTGTAAGAAATATTCTATAGAAGAGTGGTTGGAGTCTCCTATAGACGAGTGGAAAGAGGCTCCTGAAAACGAGTGACAAAAAGGCGAGTGGAAGGAGTTTTTATAGGCAAGTTGAAACAGGCAAGACGAAACAGTCTTCTCAGTGGATAGAAATCCTTCAAACTGAAATCCGTACATGAAATCCTTCAAATATATGTTGAAAGTGTTTTCTAAAGGCGATAGAGAGGAGGAGAAGAAGTCTTCTGGAGACAAGTATGAGAGATCCTCTACAACAAGTTCCTACAGAGTGCACTAAACAATCGAATTTATATTTACACCTTTCGGTGGATGAGGCTTTGGCACATTTGTAGCAGCGTGTTGTTTTTGATGTACACCATTTGCAATAAAATATGTATTTTATTTATAATTATGTTTTTGAAGACATGAAAATATTCTATTGATTCAATATTATTGCCACTTGCGAAATATTATAACACTGACTAGCATTTATTTCCCTATAGTAAACATGTGATTTATAACACCTATACAACGGTTGTTGTTGTTGTTTTTCCCCCTGTTGTTATGTTGCACGATTTTGCTAATGCTTGACGCCGGAAATGATGCTATGATTTTAATTGCCATTTAAAATAAAAAATACAAATATGTACGCATTATGAATATTCTATGGTATTTATAATTATGGTAAATATGTTTGTTCGTAAATATTTGGTTTGTGTGTAGAAAATGAGCTATGAAAATGAAACCATTAAATACAATCATAATAATATTAAACAAGTTAAAATTAAATGACACTGAAGTGGTTGCAACTGTAGTAAAAGTATTTCAGTAAATTATTTAACATTGACTAATATATGCAGAATAAAGAGAAGATTGTTATACACAAAAAAATTCAATTGAAAATTCCATTTTCATCATTTTAATTGGATAGATTTATATGTTATAGATATTTAGTAAAAATCGGGTATCTTGCAAACCGAATAATCAGCAACATTATTAATGTAAATTATTTCATGAAATAAATTATGAATACTTACATAACTACACATTCTAGTAAGATCAATGATAGGGCATGAGCAATAAATGATGTAGACACTGAAATTAGAAAAACAAAAAACGGAACGGGTATTAACATTATAAATGTCTTCAGCTTATGTTTTGAGAAAGTACACGCTCTAAAAATAAAATAAGTTTTAAGAAAAACAATTTTAGTTTTTCATGAAAATTTCCTATAAATATAATATATTATCCAGTTCTAGATTTTTATTTGTTTATAAATGTTGACCAAATTTAACAATTGTTGATAGAAATATTTGGTATATAAAGATAATGAAAAATATCATATTTCAGTCTCTATATAGGAGACTATATAACGATAGCAAATATATATTCGATATATTTAAAATAACATTCAATGTGTTTCACATAATTATACCTTCCCCAAAAATTCCCATTTTAATGTCTCACATTATTAATGAAAGTTGCATTTTTATTTATAGGCAAATATACCACGCTTTCAATCTATGCCAAACAAAAAAAACAACATTACCAACAATCCCCTTTTAAACCTAATTGAAATACAAATGTATTTTTTATTTTTTTATTTCAACGAAACAAGCTACTGATGACATGTCGGACATTCAACGCTCGAGTTCATTCACCTGCTCCACATGCTAATGATGTGTGTGCGTTGGAAAAAAGGGAATTCCTTTTACAGTTCCTCTTTGGAAATTAACTGATCATTTATAACATTTATTTTGTTTTAACTTTTTTATGTATCAGAGATTGGGTAAGCCTCGCGCACTCAATGTAGAGCAGGCCACTGCTGGCCAATGGATGAGCAGGCTATACAGACAGACACACGCATTCAATCACCATGAGGACAATTTTGATATGTATTTAAATATCGCTTTGGTTACATAACTACATACACTTATATAGATTTTACACTTGCCCATCTATTTTCCGGTAGGCAAAAGCCATGTGGCCGTCAAAAAAAACCCCATATTGGAGTCCCAACGACAACGGTCCAGAGGAGTGGCCATGTTCGTGTTATGCTGTCATTGTTAATTTATATCGGTTTTTGGTGTGATGACTAGCCCGCATCGACATCAGTGTCAGCGGCGGCTGAGTGACTTGTCCTGATGACCACGATGTTGTTCGCTAGATGAAAATTGGTTTGGTCAGTTCGTTTTTCAATTCGTTTTCCTTTTTTGCTTTGCCGCTTTGTTTTTGCATTTTTGTGAATGGACATTTTTCATGTGATGTTTTGGCTGGGCTGCCACTCTTGAATATAGATATGTGTTAGTATGTGTTAACATTTTAAATAAAAAAGATGAAAAGCCTCTGGCCATGGAATTGTTACGGCTTTCCAAAAATGTTACTTCAACAGGGAATTACAAAAAAATGGCAATCCCTCGCCCATTCAATGTCCCAGCGCCTGTACATTCCGTGGTTACCTACCTATCGTTTTGATATGCCAAACAAGAAAAAATAACAAAAACAACGTTTCATTCACCGAAACACATTTGATTAATGGCTTCCATTTTTGCAGCAGTAGCAGCAGGTGTATTCCAACATATTTTTGCCAAATTTCCTTCATGGCATCGCATCTACAAAGCTGAGCCAGCCACACAACGACGGGCGACCATTATTGTCGACCATAACTTCCTATCGTTTATATTATTTTTTTTGTTACGGAATTTCTGTTCTTCTTTTTTTTCGAATTGATTGAATTTTTAAGTTTCGAAATAAATGACCTAAATTTGATTAAATCAAAATGAAATTTGAAAGAATTCATCATATAGTGACTGTTGTGAAATGTGTATGTCTTGGGCGTAGCACAGTGAGTGAATCATAAATGGCCTAGAAATTGAAGGTGAAAAATAATGCAGACCATATGTTTGGTATATTGGATATTAGATTTATTATTGTGTGTCGCACACACACACACGTATATTTTACTATTGGTTCAATTGATTGAGAATGTTTTGCATAATGATTAATTGAGATATTTACTGAGGGTTGGAATTTGGAATTTATGAAATATAATTCATTTTCACGCGTATAGCTCCAAGGATCGAACATACCTTTAGGCTTGGATTTGTATACGAACCGGTCTAATATATAGTCATGGATTTGTATACGCACTCATCTGAGCTATAGGCGTGGTTTTTACAGAAATTTCTACACATACCCGTTAGCGCTATGGGCGTGGATTTTTAAAGAAATGTTTTTAATGATTTATTAGAGTTCTAGGCATTAATTTTTACAAAAAATTGTTATACATACCCGCCAGAGTTAGAGGCGTGAATTTTTAAAGAAATGTTTATATTGACTCATTATAGTTATAGGCGTTAATTTTTATAAACATTTTTATACAGACCCATCAGAGTTAGAGGAGTGGATTTTAGTTATTTTTTTATATTCAACATCCAGAGCTTTGGGCTTGGATTTTACCCATCACAGCTATAGGCGTGGATTTTTAAAGAAAATTTGTATACAGACCCATCACAGCTATAGGCGTGGATTTTTAAAGAAAATTTGTATACAGACCCATCACAGCTATAGGCGTGGATTCTTATTTATTAAAAAAAAATCACTCGCATAGTTCTGTATAACGATTTATTTAATGATGGTCCTGCATACAAATTTGTGTATGCTTCCGATGGTTTTGTATAAAAATATTTTGAAAAGTCCAGGCTTGTAAAAATCCAAGCCAGTAGCTTTGATTGTTCCATATAAAAATATCTCTTAAACCCCACATTTATAGCTCTGTCGGTCCTTTTTTTAAAAATGTCTTTAAAATCCACATCTGTAGCTGGAATGATCCATTTAAAAAAATCGTATTAAAAAAATTCAAGCTTTTAGCGTACTCCTCTTTAAATAAATATATGAGCAACATTATAATTTATTTATCGACCTCATCACACAAAAATAAACCCAGACTATAACGAAAATATGTACCAAAGGAAAAATACAAAGACTCAGTTAACTTCCTAATATTAATAGCCGGAAATGGCCACCTTGGCTTCGTTAAAAGGAAGCAGAGAACAACACAACAACAGAAATCCAACAAGAAAATCCCCTATCCCATTAAAGGAATTATTAACACACCCATACCAAAACGGAATACTCCCATAAGTGAAATTACCAGAGAAATGACTATACCAATGACTGATATATTCCCATACAACAGCGAAAGCTAACACAGGATATGAAAGGAAATGACGACAAAAAAGGCACATTAGAGCGCCCATGGAGCGCGAACGACCACCAAAGAAATAGGAAAAGTGCCAAAGGCAAATCTGAGACATTTATAATCCAACAATTTCATATGGTTAGGCTGGCCGACAGGATGACTGACTGGGCAGGGGAAATCACTGACTGAATGGTTATCAAAGTAATATTAAAGCAATAAGGCTGTCATCATCAACATAGTGCATATAGAATTGAAATGATTGTGGAGAATGTGAAGAAAAAAGGACATGGCCAAAATGTCTATATTAGCCATATTAAACTAAAAATGTAATTCCTATAGACCAACGTTCTAACACACGCACACACACAAAAACACTTTCCCTTAACAAGCATGAACTCACACATACACCACACCTACACAGCACACCATAGAAATCCGATAACGAAAAAATATCGTTGAAAACAAAATACATAAAAAGAAATTACTAACGAAAGTGATGAAGAGAAAACCAATGATAGAAACAACTACAACAACACCAATGACGACAACAATCAACTGAAAGTGTCGTCTATTTCAACATGGAGACACACAAAAGGATATCAGCAACATCCGGCAAACAACTTTATCAAATCTTCATCATCATCATCGTCACCAACAATCACATGGTGGGTGGCTGAATCTATCGTATTATTGTCATTGTGTGTCCACCTTCAACTAGATTTCTATAGAGGACAACCTCATCGCTTAGACAATAAGTATCGATGATATCTGAAGGATAAAATGCCACAGAATGCAAAATGAAAAAGAAATCGAACACATCAACACCAATAAGACTCGCCTACACAACTAGCCTTCGAGGAAGACCTATCAATGAATACCCTGTAAGTATTGGCTGTAACATGGCAATCATCGGATTTTCAAAGGGACTATAGGGCTTGAGTGGAAAACAAAATCATGGTTTAATATTAAAGTACAAAATAGCAACTATACATGTAAATGGGAATACGTAACATTTATATATAAAGCTTGAATATTTTAACTTAAACTAAATTCAGTATAAGCATTTAATTAAAAATCTACGCCTATACCTTCGATGGTTCAGTATAAAAATTTCTTAAAAAATCCACTCCTATAGCTTCGATGGTTAAGTATAAAAATGTCTTCAAAAATCCACGCCTATAACTTCGATAGTTCAGTATAAAAATGTCTTTAAAACACCACGCCTGTAGCTTTGATGATAATGTATAAAAAGGTGCATGCCTATGGCTATAAGAGTTATGTATCAGAATTACTTTTAAAATCCACACCTATACCTCTGATGGTTTTTAAATTCACTCAAACAGTTCTGACAGTTCTATACAAACATTTATTTGACAATCCATACCTAATGCAGTGACCCTTCCTCTATGCTAATTGGCAAAGATTTTTGAATTTCACTACCCTTAATCGTTGTTGCATTTTTGTTTAATATTTCAATTCGATTTTCTTTAGGCATAATAACCGCTCATCTGCAAATTATATACTACACTTTATTACAGTACAACACATCTCCACTTCAATATGACAACAAACACAACCCAATAACGTCCAACTGGTTTTTACAAACTTTTCTACAAGCGAACCGAACAGATGCTGTTAATGACCATTATCATTGCGTTAAATGTTTATTTCGGGAATCGAAAAAGAACAGGACAACACCAACACCAACATATTGGACTTATAAACGAATCGTTTTGTGAGCTGTCACACGGCATTAAGATATAACTCGGGCTGACAAAAATGTTTGCCTCGCCAGTTAAGAAATAAGCTATGAAAAACTAACGGTTATTTGCATATTCGAAAAACATTTGCTCTTCGATTAGTCCGTTATTAATGGTTGGAAGGGGGGCAAAGGGCTGAGGGGTGACGCACGAATATTGGCATTTCTAATGACCTAAAAATATGCAATAAATTTTTATTTATATTACAAAAGCCTAAAAATAGTTGCTGTAATGTTTTGTTTTGTATTAGCCTGAAAGTTGACTATGAAAACATAGATACACACACACACACTCATGCATATTGTTTGTATTGCCCATTTAAACGTTCCGATGGAGTATATTGACATTCTGATTTTGTATGTACAACATCATTAAGTGTTAAAGCCATTTGACAATGGAGTTCCAGGAACTTACACGCGAAGGAAGGAACTGGTTTGGTAGGTGTATTCAAATGGAATAGAAATCGAATTGGTAAATAAAGATAAATAATATAACCAGTAAGCGGAGCAGTATAGTTGGGCGGGGCCGACCATACGATACCCTACACAACTACGACGGAACTCAAATTTTCTGCGGATGTTTATTCCGAGCCTGGGCAATATTTCGTGATATTTGCACCACCTTGCCCGATTAGAGATAAACAGCACCTCGAGTATTCAGTACAGCTATTATCCAGATTCCCTTCACAGTGGGTTGTGTTGTGATGTACGACTTTCATTTGTGGTCTATAGATCGACTCGAAAATAACACAAAAAATTAAGTTTTCGGTCCACTTCATTCAAAAATTATTATCTGATCATCACCGAAAATTATAAGCGTTGTCCTTGACCATAACTGGAACCTCATGGAACATTTCAAAGCGATCAGCAGTATAGTTCCGCTCTCTAGAGTGATAATGGGTTAATAAATAATATATGAATACGGATATACCAGTAACTCCCACATCCGAGAACATACAACGATATAATTGGTATTCATTTAAAGTTCAACCACTCCTCTTGGATATAATATCAACTTCTCGGGTCTATGTCCTTCAGGGGTAAACATATACGCTATAGAATAGAAATTTTGTCATTTTTCACACAAAAATCAGGGTCAGTGTTGCCAAAACTCTGTTGAGAAAAAATGCTAGATTTTGTTGAAAAAAAATGCTAGAAAGTACTAGAAAATTTAAAAAAGTGCCAGAAAAAAGTGCTAAAAATTAAATGAATAAAATTGTTAATATGTAATAATGAAATATTCATCAGAGACCCCATTTTTCTTAAAGGCTATTCTTTGTCGATTTAGCCATGTCCATTCGATTGAGGTCGCAATATTGAAAACAGAGCTTTGGAATTTTGCCCATATATTGCACTACTCCTAGGACATTTGGTATTGGAAATTAAATATATTTGTCTTTTTGATTTGATTTTTTTTAAGGTTTTGGGCACATTTTCAACCTAATATGCGGTTTTGTATTTCGGATTCTCCCTGTGTAGAAAGTCTTCTTACTAAAAATTATCAACATTGGTTAAAATCGAATTGGCTTTAATTTGATATTTCAAATTGAGTAAAAAATCTCCTTATCAGAAATTATTAATATATGTACATATTTAGGGGTTGCTGGTTAACGGCAGCACCCCATTATCCCAAAGTAACTGTAATTTCATATTTCGGGATTTTGGAGGTTAGCAAATCGAAGGATATAAAGGGACTTTGGTGCACTATTTACCTAAAATCGGCTATATCTAAATTTGAACCGATATTCATGAAATTTAACATAGATCTTTCTGAAATTTTGCAGTACCATATGCAAAATTTCAAGCCAATCGTAGGATATATAGGGACTTTGGTGCACCATTTACATAAAATCGCACGACAATTTATATGGGAGCTACATATATCGAAATCTGGACCGATTTTCTCGAAACTCACCACCCATCATTGCAAACTTAATTCAATATTCTATGCCAAATTTCGTGCAAATCGAAAGATATATAGGGACTTTGGTGCACCATTTACATTAAATCGGACGGAAATATATATGGGAGCTATATCTAAATCTTAACCGATTTTCACGAAATTTAACACACGTCTTTCTAGGCTTAATCACTATGCACAAATTTCGTGCAAATCGAAAGGATATATAGGGCCTTACCTTAAATCGGACGAAAATATATATGGAATCTATATCTACATCTGAACCTATTTCCACAAATAAATGAGCTGTGCCAAATTTAATCCAATTCGAATCAAAAATGCGAGTTGTACTTTGTTTATAATTTAACATGGACAGACGGACGGACATGCATAAATCGGCTTAAAAAGTGATTCAATGCATATTTCAAAAGGAACCGTGTGTCTATCTCGTTTCCTTTTGCATGCTACAAACATATGCACAAATAAATAAGACCCTGACCCTAGTGTGGTGAAGGGTATAAAAATATATGTTTGCCGACATTTTTCTATTTTGGTCCTGTTCGGTACTCTTAAGTGGTTTAAACTTGGCATTCAGGATGGCCGGTGCATTAAAAAACTTATTTTCAGAAAATTTCAATGGGCCGCTTTATTTGGTTTTTTCAAATAAACAATCTACTAGCAGACAATGTCATAGTCACCATATGAAGTACCTGCTTACAAATCTACTGTCACTTTTTTAACATTGGAAAATCAAATTCAACGCGTGAAACATAGGGAAATTTCAATGCGTCAATATGAAATCGAAAAACGGGAAAATTTGTTGGGATGAAACAAAAATTATAAAAAATTACTGAAAAATAAAAAATGCTAAAAAAAGTGCTAGGTGCTAGATCACTTTTTTTGGTGCTAAACGAGTTTAAAAAGTGCTAAATCTAGCACTAAAAGTGCTAAATTGGCAACACTGGTCAGGGTCCATTTCACCTGCTAAATATTGACCGATCTTTATCAAAACAGGCATGCTTATTCTTTGGCCCGATCCCCTTCTCCATGCAATCACGATGTTCGGGCCATTAATGCGGCCTCTGGAGCGACCAGAAAAACCGACAAAAATTTAGTATTTGGTCCATTTCATCCCCTAAATATTAACCGATCTTTCCCAAAAACAATAGGGGTCTTCATTGGCCAGAACCCATCCTACATCGTGTAAATTGGTTCATAACTGTGGCCTGTATCCTGTTTACAAATTATAATGGACTCATCTAGTCGAGATATGACGATCGATATACTTAAAGGTGGGTCTAGGACCAGTATTTCGCGGTGTTACAAACTTTTGGGGCTGGACAAAGCTATAATACCCTGACAACATAGTTGTGTAGGGTATAATAAAATTAGCATGGTGATCTTGGTGATTAAAATTCAAGGATATCAATGTTACGTCCACCTGGTTTTTACAACCTAGTTTGATTATATCCAATTTATCCCTATATTAAATTAGATGTCTTTAAAAATCAACGCCCTAAAATTCTGATGGTTCTACATAAAAATTTCTTTAAAACTACACGCCTATAAGTATGATGGTTCTTTAAAAAAATTTCTTAAAAAAAATCCACACCTATAACTGTGATGGTTCTTTATAAAAAAAGTCTTTAAATCCACGCCTATAGCATCAATGGATATTTATAAAAATATCGTAAAAATCCATGGATGGTTTTTTATAAAAATTTCTTTAAAAATCGACACCTACAACTTCGATGGGTCTTTATACAAATTTCTCTTAAACCCATGCCCTAAAATTCTGATGGTTCTACATAAACATTTCTTTAAAAATCCAACACTTTAAATTTTGATGGTTCTACGTAAAAATTTCCACGCCTATAACTCCGATGTTTCCTTATAAAACTTTCCTTAAAAATACACTCCTATAGCCCCTTTGGTTGCTAAAAAATTCTTTGAAAATTCACGGAAGGTTCTGTATAACAATTTCTTAAAAATCCACGTCTATAGCTCTGATGGTTCTTTATATAACCTTTGATGGTTCCTTATATAAGTGTCTTTAAAAATACACGTCCAGCCTTCTTTAATCTTAATTTTACCTCAAGTGATGACGACAATATCATTACCGCATTAAATCGTATTAATTCGTCATAATGAAAAGTAAATACGTGAGTGTCATAAACACTTTCACACTGTTATGGCAAATGTCATTATCATCCATGTGTTGAGCTGAGTTGGACTTTGTAATTTCCAACCACCCATGACGGACGGTGGCCTAACTAATTTGAGGGTGTGTTGCAATAATAGGCTGGGCCGTTTACGAAACATATTATTAATTAATTAGATATTAATGTGTAGAAAAAACATTCTACATATAATATGTCATGGGTATATACAATTTAGTAACCATGTGTTTATTGACTATTTCCTATAATCCGCATGGAAAATAAATATCACTTTTGATATGAAAATCATTGATGCTGAAATGTTTTTTGTAGGATATCATATAAATTGAATCAAATATGTATGGGAATTCTGTGTGTATAGGTGTTAGACATACATGTGTGTGTTTGTTTATTTAGAAAATATTTTGTTTTGTTTGGTTTGTTGGCCACAGCTTCTGTTTATTGATTCGGAATGTTAGACAATTATATATTTATAGGCTAGGCTGACAGGCATGGAGGAAACTAAAATAATTATGTGGTAATGAACCTTTAATTAAGTGAATGTGTTTTTTTTTTCACACACTTACACGTGTTTTGTTACCTTTCAAACGTGCACACACACACTCACCTAGCAAAAGCGAAAATTGTTGCCAGAAAAAAAACTACCCTTTGTCTGATTGCCAATTATAATTTAAGTGCATTTAGAAAAACATAATATTCCGATTAAATTGTAAAATTAACTATCACTGCTGCCACCAACCAACCTACCCTCACCACTAGTTGATTTGGCTAAAGACAGATAGAGCAGAATAGCCGAATGGTTTCCGTTGTTGTTAGTGGTGCATTCGACAGTGAAATATAATTACATGTGGTTGGAAGCCCCCGTGTAACTAAATGAAAATGGTCGGCAGCATAGTTGCCGCTGTAGCGGTTAACGGAAATACTCGCAAATACCGGTAGTTGTGGTCGAAATACTTGCCAAGAACAAAGGCGAGAAATTTCTGGACGCGGTAGTGGGGTGTGTGTGTATGTAGCAACGTGTTGAATTTGTGCAATTTGTTTTTGGTTGAAACGTATGTTTGGATGGTTTGGATAAAGATAATTTGGAATGTGAAAACTTTAATTTTATTATTTTTTTGCGCTATTGCAATTAGTCCGGCTAAAGAGATTCATACCAATTGATAACAAAGCTCTGGGGAAAGGAAACCAAATATATGCAGACGAACTATTTTAATATTTTTGTATTAGTGGGTCATAATTGGTCATTTGAAAAGACAAAGCCTGAACACATAGATATTTCTGCGACAAAGAAATCGATGAATTGGTTAGCACTAACATTATACCCTAATCCATACATAGGTCCTGACATATTTAAGGTACTTCAAATGCGCAATATATTTTGGGGTTCTTGAGTGCGTGTTTCAACCGAATTTGCTGCAATTTGGTATTTTGTCACCTGCGGAGGATATCGAGATAAAAAAGTAGAACATAGGGTTCCATAATGAACTATATGCGAACTATAACCCGCATTTAGGCCTAGCCCCTGTGTGGGAGGTACCAGAAGGAGTGGACCTATATTCTCCATCTTCGAACTTGAACTATGTTTGGAAGAAATAATAATATGGGCAATGTTTTGACGATATCAAATTTTTCTGAAACAAATTTGGTCCAAAGAAACATGGGGTCTAGAACCAATATTTCGATGAGACACATTTTCCGAATGTCAAAGTGTATACATCCTCATTAGCCATAAGGCTGAAGGTTTAATTATCCATTAAAAATTTCTGAAATTTGTATTATGGTTTCATTATGGTTTACATAATCCGTTTTTGGAAGTGTCGGTATAGGTCCACTTCTTGGTATGTTCCCTATATTTTCATTTATAGTACCTTGCAGAATATCTATGGGGGAGGGTATCCAAAGTTCGGTCCCGCCGAACTTAACGCTATTCATTTGTTTTTAAATGTCGTCGATTTTTAGAAATTTATTTACCTAGACGTTTGTAGGAAGTTGATTTTGTACTGTTTAAGACTTTTTCTATTGAATATTTCTCTATTCAATAATAGCTCCAATTAAGCTTTCTTTGAATTTATTAAGAAAAAATTTAGTTAAAATTTTAAAAATTTAATTAAATTTTAAAGTCAAACAAAAATATGTATCCTGTTCATATGGCTGAAAATATATCTACCAATATTGTAAATCAATTGCAGCATTGTTGTTACTGTTCTAGACTTAGGCTAAAAACTTTTTTAATTTCGATGAGATTTATCTCCCTTACGGTGTTATTATGCAGATATTCCCCGTTCTTTTTTTTCCCCCTCCATGAAAAAAATATTACACATACTTTGAAAATATTTTCAAATTTGTTCCTTAAATGGAATTGGTTCAACGGTTGGTTCGTTGGTTCCGACTAAAACATATGCGTGTCAATGAAGAAATATTTCGGGAAATAAAATAAGTGATGCAGATATGTTGGTTATACCAAATAAATGGATAGGCATTTACTTAGAGAGGCAAGAAACATAGAATGTCCAGATTTAAAAATATTTGAGGAATTAAAAATATATTTTTTTTTCAGGAACTTACTTGTTGTTTAGAACTGTTCCTGGGAGTCCATTAGACAACTGAGTGGGGATTTTTAAAGCAGATTATTTAAAAAAATGATTCAGCTGTATGTATATATATAGATTAAAAGAATTTAAAATTTAGTTTGTTGTAGTAAGCTTTATTTTTATTAGAATATACTTTTTTTCTTATAATTTTTTTAATTGTTATTATGGTTTGTTTTTTATTTTTCATTAATATTCTTTAGGGGGACTTACAGTTCTATTATGACTTCCTCAATTCCCCGAAAAAATAGTTTAATATTTAATGGTTTCCTAAACAAAAATCTATTGCGCAGAATATACTCTAAATTGTTATTTTTTATTTATACATATACCACGAGTTCATTGTTATCGTAGTTACGAAAAAAACTGTCAAGACCATTTTTCAATTTGTCTTGGCCTCACCCCAAAATTTATTTATAACGAAATCAGGAAACCTTTCAATCTCCCTATTATAACCCTTTTTCTCATTAATGTGTGTATGTGTACGTATATCAAGGTTTCCCACAAATACTTTGCCCTTGTGTCAAATCCGATTAAAGTTATACTTGTGTGCGATTTTTTGTTTTTGGAAAATATGTAGGAAATGGTCGCAAATATTTTTTCTATTATGGAAAAAAAGTATGCAAATTTATTGAATATTGAATGTTCAATTTATTCGATATGAAAATCGAAGTTTTTTTCACTGTAAAGCTTCAAATCAAAAAATAACATTTGCCACACAAACACACGCACACACTAACAAAACCTATGTAATACTCATAGATTTTTAATAAATTTTTTTTTTTTGCTCAACTTTCTATTGTTACAGCAAAGTTTAGCTGTTGGCTTATTTGTTACCACATAAAAAACAAAAATTATTATCGAACAAAAAACAGCATGTTGGGGAAAAAAGTTCCAAGGCGCCATGGTATTGTAATATTAATATAATCACAATCGCACACACATGTATGTGGTTACAAACGGAAAACAAATTCACACGTATTTTTTCGTATTGTTTTCCTTGTTAGTCTTCGATTTCATACCCAGATATTGCCAAATGATTTCCAAATCAATAATTATTTCCAAATCATTTAATACACACACACAGCATATAGGCTTTGCAAAAGTTTTCAAGGAAATATTTTTTGCGTATTTCATGTTTATAGCGACCTTGTAGTAGGAATATATCACATACTTTTGGGTAGACTATTTTTTATTGTCACATATTTATACACAGTTATGGAATACTCATGTGAATATCTAGAGGCCTATGTGGAATGTACTATACAAAAAAAGGCATCAACGAACCTGTATTTGGAGTTGTCTAAAAATTTAATTAAGGGGACCCCCCCATTCTTGGGGTCAATTTTTTTTATTTAACTAGAGTCTACAATAATTCAAGAATGTTCCTACAAAATTTCAAGTGAAAATCTCAAGAACTCTTGAAGATATAGCCGATTTATTGTGTCAGCATCAAGTGACGGCTGAAGGGTTTCTCACGCATTTTTCTCTTTTGCGAATGGAGGGCACGATAACTCAAAAACTAATAACCCAATCGATTCCAAATTTTTACACATTTCTCTGTGAGTGTATAGCTATCGTCTGAACTAGGATGAAGTCAATCGGTGAAGATCTTCCTTATTTTTTAACTTGGTTTTTGGTCAAAAATCGGCGATTTTCCAAAAATATTTTTTCAAAGGTCCACCATTTTGTTAATTTTAGAGCGAAGTCAATAATCCAAGTTCATACGAGAGCCAGACATGTACTCTTTTTAACACCGTTGGAATTTTCGGATTCCGATGTTCCAGTGAGGAGTTATCATGCCAGCCAAGAAAAATAAGGACTTTTCTTTAATTACAAAAAAAAACAAAACTATAACAAAAATTTTTATAAATTATTTTGCTTCTCTATTAAATCTTCAAATATATATGTGCTAAGTTACAAACCTTAACAAGCATTGTTATTAATTTACCAGCCCATTGAAAATCTTGAAAAATTAAAATCGAGAATAGGGGGTTCCCTTAACTGCGCATTTGTAATCGTTAACTACGATTCAGATTAGTCAAGGTCATTACTTGAAACCAAAGCCCCATCCTTCTAATGGAAACGTCCAAAAGAGTCAAGACCGAAAAAACACGTCAAGTTCGGTTAAATGTGAAGCGTTCGATCATTAGTTTCTTCGAGTACTATGGCGAGGTGATAAAAGTTCGTACGGTATATAAAGAATACTAATTATAAGAACTTCGAAAATCTATAAAAAAACATATTTTTTGAAAATCTACGATCTATAAAGATCTAAAAAATATACTTTAAATATCTGCACTATATATATGTTCAACAAAATCTGTTCATGTTCTACAAAAATCTGCGCTCAATATATGAATCCAAAAATATTCTTTAAAAACTGCGCTCTATAAAAGTCCTTAAAAAATATATATTTTTTTAAATCTTAACTCTATACAGGTGCATAAAAATAATCTTGAAAAATCTTAGCTCAATATAGGCCACAAAGAATATTCCTTAAAAACCTACCCTCTATATCGGTCCCCAAAAAATATGGTTTTTACAAAATATATGCTCTATATAAATCCTCAAAAATATTCTTCAAAGAAAACATTCTATAAAAATGTACTTTCTCTATAAGTCACAAAAACATCATTTAAAAATCTACGCTCTATATAGGTCCCCTAAAAATATTCTTAAAAAAATCTAAGCTCTACAAAAAAATCTTCTCTCTTTATAGTCCTTGAGAAAATGTTCATTATAAATAAATTACGGAAATTATTCTTTAAAGATCTACGTTCTTTTATGCTCCAAATTTCCCATCTCAAATACAACACGTGCTCTGAGGAATAACAAGCAATAACCAGAAGTTTCTACTAGTGATGATACCAGTCATTTCCAATTAAAGATGTGTTGATTTACAAACAAACGAAATCAATACCAGCAATCAATATCCATTGATCAGAATTTTTTAGAATCAATTCTGGGGAACTGTAAAATCCTCCATTACAACATAGCATCGTATATCCTATCATTTACTCTCCATGGAAGCCATAGTTCTCAGTAAATTCGAAGTGTAAAACATGTAATCATATCAAACGTAAATATGACACGCATGTAAGTACTTGAGGGAATTTCATTGAGAGAACACGATTTTCCAAGAAGGTTATTGTAAAAAACCTACCACAGTCGTTTGATGATAATCTGCCTTGAATCTATTCTCTAGGTACACCTTGAAGGTAACTTAAGTATTTACGAAACAAAAAAAGTTTATGCTCTGTTTTAATACATAGCATTTAAAATGAAACGTGAACATGTTCTCTGTCTAGGTTGTTATTTATAATGCAAACACTCACACACACACACATGCACCCACACTCTCTATGAGAAATAAAAATACCTTAAAAGTTTTTCGTTTTTCAAAGTTCCTCTTAACGAGCAAGATGTTCATATCCACTTCAGTTTACCATTTTTTTATGGCTAATTATGAAGGTGTTATCCCGAAGTGTGCTGTGGTTTTAAGTTTGTAGCTGACTTACAATATCTTGTCAATTATTTATGCAATATGTCAGGTATTCATAAAACTTTTTTTAACATTATTAAAGCCTTTACAACAAAGTTGTTTGACAGAAAAGAGTTGTCAGATGCACGGCATAGTCATAAGGTATTAGTGATTGTGGTGGTGGTGGGGATCGCCTTGTAAGAATTCTTGGGAATTTTCCATGGCATCGTTTTGTGTCGTATTTTTTTAAAATGTGTTGTTTTATTATTATTGTTTCAGAAAGAAAAATATGTATGATGTTGGAACAGCGCATACCTGTTGTACGCAACTTATTTGTTATATCTGACAATTTTCCATTTGGTTTTATAAATTTGCAAGGTACTCCGATTATTATATCGAGTTTGTAATATCTATTCATTTTGTAGACGGTTCAACTGTAGTTGTACTTCGTTTCTATGCTGTACTTCTTTTGTAAATTGCAAAACTCCAAGACTCCAATTTGTTGGTTGGTGGTAGGAGTCTAATCGAAAAAGTTTATATCCAATTTTTGTCTTCTATCGTCTTCATACGTAGAAAGAGGGACGGAATATGTTTTTAATATTTGTTAAACTAAGCGGAATATTTTCTTTACATGCTGTTCTTCTTTAGTTAACAACAACCACCACATGTTGTTAACTCAGTGAGTGAGGAAGAGAAAAACACATTCAAGTTAAGAAGAAAAATCTTACAAGTAATGAATGAACTTAGTTGGGGGGGGAAAAGTTAGTTCTGTGATGTTGTTATTAAAGTTTTCAATTGAATGCAGCACAATTTTATATTTTTGTAGAATGCAGTTATTTAGAGGTGGGTTTTTGTGGTATTTTAGTTAATAGATATCGATTTACACAGTGCAGCAATAACATTTAATGTTTTTTTTACAATCTAACACACTGAAAATCATCAAAAATATTTTAGTGTACGAGACTTCGAAATATACAATATCGTGAATAAATTTTTAACAAGAAGTAAAGAGAAATATTCAGAGATGAGGATTACTAAATAATTTTAATAAAGAAATTCCTTCTAGGCCTATATGAAGCGTAGATTTTTAATTGGTTTTTTTAAGGCCGTTATGGGGCGTAGATTTTTGAAGAAAAATTTTCAAGCCTATATAGTAGGGTTCAAACGATTTTTTCCAAGTATATGTGGAGTGTAGATTTTAAACATTTTCTCAAGGCCTATATGGAACGAATATTTCTTATATGGAGCGCAGATTTATAAACAAATATTTTTAAGGCCTACCGGGAATTTATCAAGTCAGATTTGTAGCAAAATTTTTTTGGGGTCTTATGCAGCGTAGATTTTAAAATATATTTTTCGAGGACTATATGAAACCTAGATATTAAAAAACCGGTAAGGAAAGTAGTAAAGTCGGAATGGGCCGACTATATGGATATATTCAGCATATGTATCTATATCTGAACCGATTTCGAGGAAACTTATCAGAGATTAATTTATATTAACTTCAATACGTTGTGTCAATCGGCGCAGCTATGTATCTTTAGTGCACCATTTACTTAAAATCGGACGGGAATATATATGGAGGTGTATGTAAATCTGAACCGATTTTCACGAAACTTTGCACACATCATTCTACATTTAATTCAGCACCTTATCCCAAAATCGAAAGATATATGCGGACTTTGGTGCACTATTTACATACAATCGGGCGAAACTATATATGGAGCTATATCTTAATCTATAGCGATGTTCACGAAACTTAGCACACATGATTCTAGACTAAATTCAGTACGATATGCTAAAATTCGTGCAAATCGAAAGATTTTGAGGGACAAAAATATATATGACAGCTATATCTAAATCTGAACCGATTTTTCCCAATTTCAATAGGGTTCGTCCTTGGGCCAAATGAATGGCACAATGAACGTCAACAGACGGACGGACAGACGGACGGACATGCATAAATAGAGTCAGAAAGTGATTCTATGCATATTCTCAAAAGGAACCATGGGTCTATCTCAATTCCTTTTGCTTGTTACAAACATATGCACAAACACACAATACTCTGTACCACAGCTGGTGAATGGTATAAAAATGCGAAGCCTATATGGAGCGTAGATTATTTGAGACCTGCCTGGATTGTAGATTTTATTTTTTTTTTCTTTCGAGACCTATTGGAGAGTACATTTTAAAAATTTTTTCTTTCGAGACCAATATCGAGCTTGGATTTTTAAGTAACTTCTTCGTGATCTACATAGTTCGCAGAATTTCAGGAATATTAATTTGTGAACCTAAATAGAGCCTAGACATTTAAGGTTTTTTTAGAGACCTACATAGAGCATGGATTTTTAAACAACTTTCTCGAGACCCTCATAGAGTGTGGAATAAAAAAAATATTATTTTTCGAGATTGCATATTTTTGCAATCTGTCATCCCTATATGAAGATGCCAGATAGTAGATTATTAAATAATATTTTTCCCAACATTTATGGACAATAGATTTGTAAAGAATTTTTTTCGAATTGATAAAGAAAGAACGTAGATTTTTTTAGAATATTATTTTGAATCTATATTTAGCGTAGATTTGTGAATAATTTGGTTCGAAACCTATATAGAGAGAGCAAAGAGTTTAAAATCATTTTATGCCTATATTTGACAGTGTAGATTTTTGGAATTTTTTTCCTAAGGTCTTATATAAAGCACAGATTTATTTCATTGTTTTATTAAAAACATACATCAGTCCATAGGATTAACCGCCAAGCCTACTGATCAAATAGCCATTATGATCATTATCCATATCATTACCAATAAATTGTCCCTCCACACTTAATTTGACACTTGGTCCTCTTTGACTTCAATTAACATATGCCTGCTTTTAATACAATTTTCCAATTATTAACCATCTTCAATGGCACTTTATTCCGCACAATTTCTTTCTTTTTTTTAATTGATGTTAATTTACGAAATGTTCGCTTAAATCAGCTGCCTTTCTGGTTATCAATTAAAGAAGAACGAAAGAAAGAAAAAAACGAGTCAGGACAATTTGTTTGCCGGAAATACAGGAAAGGCAAATATAAACAGCTATACATTTGCACATTATGTAGTCAACAACAACAAGAACAAAAAGAAGAAACAAGTATAACACTTGAGAACATTTTGCATTTCGGTGCAGGTTGTTCTCTTGGCTGGCTGGCTGGCTGAGGCTGACATTTGGTAGTGCTGTAACATTTTTCAGTCTGGTAACGCAAAGTAGTCGTAATTAATAAAACTTTAAATGTAAAACTTTTGTTTGCGATAAAAATGCAAAACATTCAACACAAATAATGGCAACGGAATAATAAAACAACAACCATTCCCAGACATCTCAGTTCACAGGGAATAGAACGACCAGGATAATTGTTAGCAGAAAAAATAACCAGGGTAACATGTTATGAGATGTTGACGGTATTATTGTTGTAAACTATTTGTTGTAGTGATTTCGTATTTCCAGGCAACTACAACAAGCTAAAGAACTAACATGTTTACGCATTCAAGTGTCTCACACGCACACACACATACACAGCACTAACACAGAAATAGAAATCAAAAACAACAACAGCAGATATTTGTTACAGTAACTCTGCCATTTTAAGCCAGTGAGAGAGACGACGAGTGCATTTGCCAAGAAACTTTTGTGTGTTTAAACCTTTGTTACCAACACACACACATACAAACATGCATGGAAACGGAAACAAAAGTAGAGAAAAAACGTAGCTTAATTATGCAGGTAGCAGTCGCAGTAAAAAGGATGTTAGTATTCAGGCGATCATGCAATCCGTTTGGTTACGAGTGCGAAAGTGTTGTAGTAGTTAGTGGTTGATGGCCTACAGCAATGAATACGTATATTACACAATATTACTGTGGAGAATATTAGAATATATGACAGAGATTTATATTGTAGTACTGTTGAATTATAATAATATATGAGGTAATTTTGAAAGTAATACAAGTATTTAAAAAATGAGAGAATAACCTCATTTTTAGAGAAGATTATTTTATTAGGTATGTGCGTAGATTTTTAAAGAATATTTTTGAGGCCTATATATATTTTTAAAATAATTTTTGCATAGATTAAAAAACATATTTTTTGGAAATCTAAATTGAGCGTAGATATTTAAAATAATATTTAATAACCCCAATATTTAAAATAAAATTTTTGGAGATCTATATAGATCTATCCTAGAGCTTAGATTTTTAAAAAATAATTTTTGGTAAACCGTATAGAGCGTAGACTTTTGCCTACATAGAGTGTAGATTTTTATACCCTACACCGCACTGTGGTACAGGGTATCATGTCTTTGTGCATATGTTTGTAACAGGCAAAATAATGGAGATAGACCCACAGATCCTTTTGAGAATATGCATAGAATCAATTTCTGATTTGATTTATGCATGTCCGTCTGTCCGTCCGTCCGTCCATGTATTTTTGTGAACAAAGTACAGGTTGCATTTATGATCCCATTTGGATGAAATTTGGCACATGTCACTTATTTGACCCAAGGACGAACTCTATTGTAATTGGAGAAAATCGGTTCAGATTTAGATAGAGCTCCCATATATAGTTTCGTCCGATTTAATGTAAATGGGATACCAAAGTCCATATATATCTTTCGATTTACACGAAATTTGGTATAGCCCACTGAATTAGGTCTAGAATGATGTGTGCTAAGCTTCGTGAAAATCGGTTCAGATTTAGATATAGCTCCCATATATAGTTTCGCCCGATTTTAGGTAAATGGTGCACCAAAGTGCCTGAAAATCATTTGATTTGCACGAATTTTGGCATAGCTTATTGAATTAAGTCTAGAATGATGTGTGCTAAGTTTCCTGAAAATCGGTCCAGATTTAGATATAGCTCCCATATATAGTTTCGGCAGATTTAAAGTAAATTAGGTACCAAAGTCCCTATATATCTTTCGATTAGCACGAAATTTGGTATAGCCTACTGAATTAGGTATAAGGTAATAATGTGTGCTAAGTTTCGTGAAAATCGGCTCAGATTTAGATATAGCTCATACATATAGTTTCGTCCGATTTTAGGTAAATGGTGCACCAAAGTGCCTGAAAATCATTTGATTTGCACGAAGTTTGGCTTAGCGTAATGAATTAAGTCTGGAATGACGTGTGCTAAGTTTCGTGAAAATTGGTTCAGATTTAGATATAGCTCCCATATATATTTTCGTCCGATTTTAGGTAAATTGAGCACCAAAGTCCCTGAAAATCATTCAATTTGCACGAATTTTTGCATAGCGTATTGAAATAGATCTAGAATGACATGTGCTAAGTTTCGTGAAAATCGGTTCAGATTTAGATATAGCTTCCATATATAGTTTAGCCCGATTTTAGGTAAATGGTGCACCAAAGTCCCTGCTAATCTTTTGATTGACATGCATTTTGGTATAGAGTACTAAATTAAGTCTAAAATGATGTGTGTTAAGTTTCGTGAAAATCGGTTCAGATTTAGATATAGCTCCCATACATAGTTTCGTCCGATTTCGTCCAAAGTCCCTGAAAATCATTAGATTTGCACGAATTTTGGCATAGCGTATTGAATTAAGTCTAGAATGATGTGTACACCTCCTATATATATTTTCGTCCGAAATTAAGTAAATTGTGCACTAAAGATTCACAGCTAGGCCGACACAACGTACTGAAATTAATATAAATTAATCTCTGGCAAGTTTGCTTCAAATCGGTTCAGATACAGATACATCGTAGATTCCATATATAATTTCGACCTATTTATGTTAATTGTACACCAAATAATCAATAGGTGTCTGACTGAGATTACATTTTAAATAGTGCAGCATATTGAATATCGTGTGTCATGTTTGCTTTAAATCGATTTACACAAATCTGTCCCACTGTGCGCAAACGATTCTGAACTTGCCCAAATGAAATGAAATTTAGCATAGGTTCCACAAAGATATGAAAATCACATATTTAAGTTCGTTCATTTTCATGTCAGTGTTCTCTCGAAGGAACATTGTTAGGATACATATGTAAAATATACCCAAAAAGGTGAAGGGTATCATATCGTTGGCCCAGTCCGACTTAACTACTTTCCTTACTGGTTAAATAATATTTTTTAAGGATCCATAAATATTTTTGTGCAATAATTTATGGGGACCTATATAAAGCGTAGTCTTGTAAAAATTAATTTTATTTTATATTTATTTTCGGGTGCTAAGATATTTTAAAAACCTTCATAGAGAATAGGTTTTTTAAAAAGACATTTAAAATAAATTTTTTGGGGACATATATAGATTTCTAAATAATATTTATTTCGAGGCTTGCATAGAGCACAAATTTTTAAAGAACATTTTTCAGGACCCACATGGAGTATATATTTTTAATGAATACTATTTTCGATAATTAAATAATAAAAGTAAAGTAATATTATTTCAAGGCCTACATATACTGTAGATTTAAAAAAATAAGACATATTTTTTAAGATATCGAGTAAATCATGTCATCCAATTCAAGAACATTGTAAATAATGTTAAACATAAAAAAGCGTATGAATCTGGAATGAAACGTCGTTTTGTATGCCTTCCAAAATGTCCTTATTTTGTAACACCGTAAAATTTTCTAACTCATTTCCATAACAAGGTCACTGTAACATGAAAATATTAAGACAAAATTAAATCATTTACCCACTTACCGAGAATACCACTCTCTGAACCGTTGCCTGTCTAATTACGCCAAATTCTTGATTAAATTAATTTTGGCAATTTTTTTCGTTTACAATAAAATTAAATTGCCTTTAAAATGTTTGCTAATTAAGGCAAAATAAGTAAATATTTTTAATTTAGGCAGAAATTAATTTGGTTTAAACAATTTAATGTCATCCGTTTTTGCTACACGAAGATACTTTCATCATGACCATATGCCGTCTAGACGACAACATCTACCAGACTCTCATGCAATTACTCAACACAATTTTTTTCTCACTACAAATATCTTTGAGAGACTGGCGAAAAAATAAAGTTAATTAAAAAAAGAATGTTGCCGCTACAAGCGAATAATTTTCCGGACATGATGTTTGGAACTTCAAATCGTAATTTTTGTTTTGTACAAAACAACTACAGAAACAACAATTTACATAAATTAAACTTTCGTCAAATGTCATTACAAACAATTATGTCTGCAAAAGTTTAAAAGGAAATCCCTCTTTTATGAGCTTTTAAACAATTATTCTTATGTATAAGTCTCAAAAGAACACCTACACAAACATATTAATATAATTTTTATTATATTACTTATCTCGGGCCAAAAGTAAATCCTCTTTGTAAATTGAGGTTGTGTGTATAGGATTCAATTTTTTTTCTAAATATATAAAATCAAACAAATCTGTACATTGTCAGAGATAACCGCCTACAGCTCAGGAAATTTCCACTTCCCATTTTGCGAAATAACTCATTATTATTCCATATTTGAGTGATAAACCATAACTGACAAATAACACCGAGAACAAAATATTGTAAAATCCTATTCGAACCAAAACATAATTTTTAGATAGGATAACAAAACCAATCAACATGTCTGTTTTGGCTATGATGACGGTTGTGAGAATAATATATTATGACTGTATACATGAAATAAATACATAATTTTATGGAGAGTGATGGAATTTTTAAATGAAAAACAAGTAAAAAAGCGTTAAGTTCGGCCGGGCCGAACTTTGGATACCCTCCACCATATATATACTGACAGGTAATAGAAATGAAAATATATGGAACATACCGAAAAGTGGACCTATACTGACATTTCTAAAAACGGTTTATGTAATCCATAATGTAAATCATAATACAAATTTCAGAAATTTTTAATGGATAATTATACCCTCAGCCTTATGGCGAATGAAGGTGTATACACTTTAACACGGTGAAAATGTGCCTGATCGAAATCAAAATCCGTTTCAGAAAATTAAGACTTCATCCAAACTTTGCCCATCCTATTATTTCTTTCAAACCTAGTTCAAAATCGAAGATGGTGAATATCGGTCCACTCCTTCTGGAACCTCCACAAAGGGGCTAGGTTTAAATGCGGCTATAGTTCATTATCGAAACCTAGGTTCTTTTATCACGCTATCCTCTGCAGGTGAAATGATTACAACCGAGACTTAGAACCAAACACAAAACGCGGAACAAATCAAATAACTATTTTAATATAAATAAGGGGGTTATGTGGGGACTACCCCAAAAAAGGGGCGAATATTAATAATTTTTGGTAGGGAGATTTGTTATCATATACGTCTACAAAATACCAAATTGCAGCAAATTCTGTTGAAAAACGCGCTCAAGAACCCCAAAATACCGAAAATTGGGGGTACCCTTATATGGGGGCTATCGGAAAAAATGGACCTATATTCATAATTTTTTGTGGAGAGATTTGGAACCTATTAAGAACTCAAAATACTAAATTACAGCTATTTCGGCGGAAAAATACTGAAAATTAGGAGGTACCGTTATATGGGGGCTACCAGAAAAAGTGGACCTATATTTATAATTTTTTGTGGAGACATTTAGTACCCTATAAGAACCCAATGTAGCAATTTTCAGCGAATTCGGTTGAAAAACGCGCTCAAGAACCCCAAAATACCTAAAATTGGGGGGTACCCTTATATGGGAGCTATGCCTATACGTGGACCGATGAAGCCCATCTTCGAACTTGACCTGCCTGCAGACAAAAGATATGCAAAATTTTGGCGATCTATCTCAATTCGATTAGACGCTAGAGTGATTACAACAGACAGACGGACATGGCTATATCGTCATAGAATTTTATGCTGATCAAGAATATATATACTTTATAGGGTCGGAAATTATTATTTCGATGAGTTACACACGGAAAAACAAAATTTATATACCCCCCATACTATGGTGGAGGGTATAAAAATTTGAGGCCTATATAGGGTTCATTTCTAAATAATATAATGTTTTTGGACCTTATATATAACGTAGATTTTTAAAGAATATTTTTCGGGACATATGTAAACCTTTTCGGGATTTACATAGAGTGCAGATTTTTAAAGAATATTTTTTCGGGACCTATATAGAGCATAGATTTCGAAAGAATATTTTCCTCGGGGCCAATATAGAGCTTAGGTATTTAAAAAATATTTTTTGGGACCTATTGTAAAGAATAATTTTTACGCCTCAAGTAGTATTTAAAGAATATTTATTTTTGAAGTTACAAAATCCAAGTTTATATCCCTTATATCCTCTCATTATTCTTATCACGGCCCGTAAATTTGTCCTAAGACTCCTTTTTTAAACAATCCACGCTTACAGTCCTTGAAAATATTTCCTTAAACAAACAGGCGTATATCCCTAATAGTCCTAGGAAATATTTGTAAAAAAAATCCACGCTTATGGTCCTAATTATCCTTGAAAATATAGACGTCTGATAAAATGAACCAAGTGTTTATCACTCCCTTGTAAAAGACCCTTTCAACTAAAAATGAAATAATTCAAATTGAGATATTTGATAGACAGATTTTATCGCAAATAACTCACGCATATTTGCACCGAAATCATTTTCAATTTACCACAACACAACAAAACATATTCATGAAATCAATCCCAGATACTGGGGGTCATTTAAAATCGTCAATGTGCATTATCAATAATTCAATGGGAATTCAAAACTCACACAACAACAGCAACAATAACAACATAATGATGATAATATTATGATAATTAATTAAATGTAGATATCAAATCTAAAACAACAAAAATATTTTTAAAATTTAGAAATATAGAGGGCAACAAAAACAAGAATTTAAATTGGTTATATAATATTTTAGGATTCTAAATTAAAACTTGGAATTTTAGAGAAATTTAGGGTCTATATTGATGACTTTAAGCAAAAATATTTATACATCCCATTTGCCATCTTGTAAAACAGTTACTATCAATTTAAAAATATCTACCAAAATATAATTATTGACATGGTGTTATATATTTATCGAGATGGTCAGGATGCTAAGGATGACTATAATCGTATGTTAATTGAATTGAATTCAATTATCATTTCAGATTTTTTATTATGAACACACACGAACATATAAACATATCATTCAGTACATGCAATCCCACAAACATTTGCAGACACATATGCTGTTGTCATAAAAAGATTTCACTCTCCCGATAGTGTCTCAATACTCATATATACACACACACATACATCCACAGCCATAAGCATAAATACGAATCATAAAAAATCCCTAATGTTTTGCATTTGATATTTTATGGTTTTTAATTTTAATTGAAATGATTTTTGCCAATGGACAGCTTTGGATGGGGAATGTTGGGGAAATATGCTGGGATAAAAAAATATGTCAATCATCCAAGCTGAGAGCATGTGAGATAACTACTGGCTAGTTATAGCTCAGTAGCATGGCATTTGCAAAAAAGAAAATATTATATTAAATTTTCTCTGTGTGTGTGTGTGTGTGTGAAATGTTGAAAAACTGATATGGACAGTTTTATTGAATTACAAATACACGGGACAGTTTTCAATATATTATTAAGAATTGAATTGATTCCGTTCGGTTCGGTATGGAAACAAAATGATATGACAGTCCGATAAGCGGATAAATAAAACAGAACTATTTATTGATATGGGGAGATTGTAGATAATTGCATTGTCAAATTGATACTAACAAAGCGAATGGGGAGGGATATTGAAAAAAAAAACAATACAACAAATAAACGTAACAAAATACTTACATGTAAAACAAATGCGGAGGAGGGACATAATCTGAAAAATAATAAAATATGGATTTAAAATGTCTATTTTACGTAAAAGAAGAATAATTATAAAATGATTATTATGATTATGCAATGAGGATATAAAAGTTCAGTAGGTAAAAATCCATAGAATACACTTTTTGTAAGTAATCATAGTATTTGTTGCTTGAGATCTTCCAACATTATTTAATCGAAAGGAATCCTTTTACCGAGTTCAGGAGACCGCTAGAAAGACTTATATCACCAAAAGCTTTATAAAAGATTTCCTGTATATGAAAGTTCTTTAGCAGGTCTTTTTTCTATATGTGGGCAAAAAAGTGTATAGAATAAAATTCTACTAAAAATTTTCTACAGATACAGATATGTAGTTTATAAACCACCCTTATAGCCCTGGAATTCCTTGAACGTTTTTTTAATTTTGAAATCCACGGATTTAACCTTGAGTGCCTTAAATATTTACATTTTAAAATCTAAGCTTATTGTCCTAATATTCCTTGGAAAAAATGTTTAAAAAATCAACTCTTTTTGTCATTATATTCATTAATTTTGTTTAAAAACCCACGCTTACTGTCGTAATAGTCCTTGAAAATTCAAGATTATTGTCCTAATAGTCCTTGAAAAAAATTGTTTAACAAAATCCACGCTTATTGTCCTAAAAGTCCTTGAAAAAAAATTGTTTAAAAAATCCACGTTTATTGTTCTAATATTCATTGAAATTATTTGCTTATAATCTTCGCGTTTAATGTCCTACTAGCCCTTGAAAACAGTTGTTTAAAATATACACGATTATTAACCTGATAGTCCTTGAAAATGTTTGTCTAAAAGATACATGCTTATTATCCTAACATTCCTTAAAAATACTTGTTTATAGCTTTAATAGTCTTTGAAAATATTTGTTTCAAAATAGAAAATTGGTGGCGTAATAGTTCTTAAAATAATTGTTTAAAAAATCCATTATAATTTTCCACGATTTCCAACTCCACGAAATCCAACCTTAAAAAACTGACAGTTCTTACAAATATTTTTTACAAAAATCCCATCCAACAAGGATTACCTCTAGAAAATTTTAACTAAAAAATCCACGCTCACGCTTGATAGTATTTGAAAATATCATTTATAAAATCCTGGCTAATAGTCCCTAAAATATTCTTTAAAAATGCACTTTTGTAGCCCTGATGGTCCATGAACATATTCTTTATAAAAAATTCCTCCTCCCAGTACCTGCATATTATTTAAAACATTACACCAATACATTCCCGATATTTTATGCAACTATGCGCAATTTCATTTAAAATAATCATTACATTAATTTTTTGTCAATAAAATTAAATTTTGGCACAATGCGCCACTGACGTCACATTGCCTTACTTGGCAAATTATGTAGGAACGAAATCTAAAATGTTGCCAATAAATTTCCAAAAAAAAATGTACAGTTAACAAGTAATGCAGCATCCATCATATTCTGTCTACATCAACTCAACTCAGGTCATTTGTTTCATCTTCAAGTTGAATTGTCTTGAAGTCATTTGGTTTTGTGTTCATATGTTTCACAAATATCAACCATACACACATGCAGGTCCGCTGTTCGTCAGCGAGTAACAGTAATAATTATGATTGTTATTGAAACACTTGCTAACATGATGTGTTTTTTGGTGATTATGATGGATTTCACGTTGCACGAGCCGAGCAGCTAGCTACCAACAGCAACATTCTCAAGGAAATACCAAGAATACCCACCGAGGAGTCCTAAAAGCGTGCCAAACAACTAAATTTTGAAATGAAAATACAAATCCATGTTATTATTATTATGATAAGAAATGATACATTTTCTGCTAGACAGACAACCCAGCCACACACACACACATATGCCTGAATGCAGCATGTGTGTTGTAGATTATTATCGCGTGGGTGCTTCATGCTTTTTATAGCCGGATGTCTATGTATTTGCGGTGATTGATTGTGGATGTACGTACTTTATTCACAATCGTTGACTTGTCTTTTATATATCTCGCGGAGGATAAATCTTCAAGTGAACATTTCCGTTTTCTGTGAATTTTTACACACCATTCCATGTTATAGCAACAAAATATACATATATCGTCAAGGGAATATAGAAGTTGCTGTGGAACATGTATTATATTGCAAAAAGTATTTAGTAACCTCCAAAACAATCATTCATTTTATTATAATTTATTATTGCAACGCAATCAAATGCAGAGGAAAAAATACAGAAATAGGAAACATTCAGAAAAGGGGGAATTACTTTTGTGAGTTTATTGTGAGGTATACAGTGGAATTGTAAAATATTATGACAAATCTTCAAATTTAAATTTTGTGACAAAAAATTTGAAATTGAGATTTTTATAAATCCGACATACAGTCCGGACTTGGCGCCAAGCGACTATCATCATTTTCGTGCATTGCAAAATTTCTTTAATGATAAAAATTTGGTATCTAGAGAGGATTGTGAACATCGACTACTAGATGTTTTTTCTTTTTTTTTTTTTTTTTGTTTTTGTAAATGGAGAGCAGGATTTCTATGAGGGAAGCATTAGGATGGTACCTTTAAAATGGCAACAAATCATACAACAAAACGCTGCATATTTGGCCCAGATCGGACATTCCGAAGCATGTTAAATATAGTCTTGTAGTTCATATAAAAATAATGGATTTGTTTTTCCCCAACCTAATATATATCATCCTCCACAATAATTTTCAAACATGCTGTGCACTTTTGTCTATATAAATATATATCCATTTTTTCCTTTTTATTTTGAAATCATGATTTTAAATTACAAAAATAAGAACAACAACATATCCATAAAGACCGTCGATAAACGTAAAGTAAAACCCCCAACGAAATAAACAAGCAATAAACGTAGAAGTGTAAGTAACATTTCCGCAAGAAAAAATGTGTTCTTGTTATAACCACGGCAATTATTCTTTTATATCAAACACACACATACACATACTCGTAGAGCAACAACAGCTACACACTCATACATACAAATCATATAGAAATGTTTCTCGTGCACAAAAGCCACAATAGAATAATTCCTCATCCAGACACACACACAGACTGGAAAACACTGAGATATATAACGGAACCGCACAGGTTCCCGAGTTCCTGTAGGTGTAGCTATTGTACACGTGTGTGTGTATATATGTCAGGATGAATTATATGCTTTGTACCATGATTCCTCTTTTGAACCACAGTTGGCCACGATTTGACTTTTTCTGTTCTGTTGTTTTGCTTTTGCCTTCTACAGTTTCTGTATAATTCCCCTTTGCCCCAACTGTCCGGTTTCTGATTGTGGCCGCCATAGCTGTGGTTGGAAACCGCTTGGCTTTTGTTGGCAAATCCTTCTTCTGCGTAACAACGTTGTTGTTGAGTTGTCGACAATAGGTGCTGTTGCTGCCCGGGTGAGGAGGGGCCGGGGGAATTCAGGTGGCAGCGGGGTTAGTATTATCGAACAGCAGCGTAGCAATAACAAAGCAACTGCGATTAATTTATAACATGAAAAATATTTTCCAATTAAACTCAATTGAAAATGGATTATTGTAGCTGACATTGTAAACGTAGCATGGCAAAACATTAGTATTCGATGTCGATGGATGGTGCAGCCAGCACCGGAGTGTTTGGCTTACAGTTTGTGTTGAACTCACACAGCAACACACACACACGAATACACAACTGTTTTTCCTTCGTATTTTCAATGCTTAACTCATATTCATGGGAAAATCAACACTTGCCTTTTATTTTTTTGCTGGGGAAAAAAGGTGGAAACAGGAAGGAAATGAAATAGAGGAATCTATTCCATTGGTATGAGTTGGGTGTGTTGTATGTCTGTGTGTGTGTTAGTGACTAAATGTGTAAATTGGATATTTTTGTTTTGTCGGATAATTATGTTTTGTTTTTCAAAAGGATATAAAAGTTGTTAGTTCCTCAGGTGGAAAATAAAAAATGCAATAGTGTTCTTCTTTTGGGTGTTAATTATTGAAGTGTGTTTTCAATTAATGCCCATTATAGAAATCAATAATAATTACACTAAAATAAACTCCGATAGATAATATAAATGAATATAAACGTGTTACGAATTATACGACAAATGGCATACTGGGTTCTTTATGCCCTGCGTATGTAGTTTATCTGTCCACTAGTCATGCCTCGTCGTCATACTGCGATCCTGAGCAACAAATGGGTTCCTTCTCCTACAAGTATGGGTTCCTTGGCATATGTAGGCAACAAAGTTTAAGGACCAATGGGGAAGAGGAATCTTACCCCATCTAACGAGACAGACGGGAACTGGAACTCAAATTCTATGTCGGAAAACGACAATAGAACCTATAGTACCATTTTAGAATATTGGAGGAGTGAATAGGCAGATAAGATGGTGGATGGAATGAATCAGGATGAGAAAAAAACAGTTATGTTGGACTTAAATGCGGAACTAACCATCATAAATCGGCCAAATAAAGAAAAGAAGCGGTGAAAAGGATTAGGTCTCCGAAAGCGGAGACGACGGTAAACCCCGCTACAAAGAAAAAATTACCTGTCATCGGATACAAATCTAAATCAATCTAAGTCAAAGAAGACTGTCCCAAAAAACCCTCAACTATATTAAGATCCTATGTCGAATAAGGAAGATGGTAGCAACTACTGTTAAGATCCTATGTGGGCATCACAGAGATGAGTTACCAAGCCGCGCAAGAAGACTCACGTGGAGCTGTTTGAAGGATATACTGAACACCTCCTGTCAGGAGTAAACCCTATCGATCTGGCCAACTGTGAATACAAGGGAAGTATCAGATGCTTCAGTTTAATATGTCAGTAAGAATAGAAGATCTGAGGAAATCAGTGGCCAGGACTATTTCAGAGGTTAGGGCAGAACACTTATGCTCAAAGTCATTGATTTCCAGGGACGAGAACAAAGAAGGGTATATCGTTGTATTTTCAATGACATATACAACATTTGACCCGCTAAATATTTACCGACCTTCATCAAAGCAATCATTATACCCTACACAACTATGTTGTCAGTGTATTATAGCTTTGTGCAGCCCCAAAAGTTTGTAACGGCGCGAAATATTGGTCCTAGACCCACCTTTAATTATACCGATCGTCATATCTCGACTAGCTGAGTCGATCTAGACATGTGTGTTCGTCCGTCCGTCCGTCTGTCCGTCTGTCCATTATAATTTGTATACACGATACAGGCCACAGTTATGGACTAATCTTCATGAAACTTGCATGTATTGTTTTTGGAAAAGATCGGTTAATATTTAGGGGATGAAATGGACCAAATACTAATTTTTTGTCGTTTTTTCCGGTCTCTCCAGAGGCCGCAATAATGGCCCGAACATCATGAAATTTTCCATGGAGAAGGGGATCAGGTCAAAGAATAAGCATGCCTGTTTTGATAAAGATCGGCCAATATTTAGCGGGTCGAATGGACCCTGACTTTTGTGTGAAAAATGACAAAATTTGTATTCTATACAAAGACCCGAGAAGTTTATATTATATTCAAGAGGAGTGGTTGACCTTTAAATTAATATCAATTATATTGTTGTATGTGCTCCAGTTATGTTCCATGAGGTTCCAGTTATGGTCAAGGACAACGCCTATAATTTTCGGTGACGATCAAATAATAATTTTGGAATGAAGTGGACCGAAAACTTAGATTTTTGTGTTATTTTGTAGTCGATCTATAAACCCTAAATGAAAGCCGAACATCACAACACAACCCACGGTGAAGAGAATCTGGACAATAGCTGTACTGAATACTCTTATTACTTTACCTCTAATCGGGCAAGAGGGTGCAAATATCACGAAATATTGCCCAGGCTCGGAATATACATCCGCAGAAAATTTGAGTTCCGTGGTAGTTGTGTAGGGTATCGTATGGTCGGCCCCGACCGACTATACTAATCCGCTGACTGGTGTTTACATATTCTTTGTCAGATTTTAAAATTTTGACCACAAAAAATCAATTTGTTGGTCAATTTTATTCCCTTAATATTAATCGAGCATTACCAAAAACATTAGGGGTCTTCATTGACTAGAACTCGTCCCCGTAACGATTGATCCATATGCCGATCGGTATTTGATATTTCGTTCACTTCATATGGAAGTAAAAATTTTTCAAAGTTCTAACATCGAAGAAAAACTACCATTTCCTTCTGAAATTATCCCTAAGGAAATTTTAAGCTTGTTAGGGTAAACGTATTTTTGATTGATTATATTGAAATGTATATTTTTTAATTTGTTTCGATTAACTTCCTATCATTTATTGTTTTTGTCAAAACAATGGCATTCCCATAACCTGACCCCCAACAAATATATACACACACTCATGTGTGTAGTGTTTGTTTGTGTTAACTTCTTTATTTTTCCATATGTTTTATGCCTGAATACCTAAAATGTGATTACATTTATTACGTGTAAAGGCCTCATATGTTTTTCTGTTCAGGCTCCCTCTATATATGTACTGGATATTTATATTTTTTAATATTTTCCCCCTATATTGCCTACATTGGAGTTTTGTGTGTGTTGGTTTGTTTTTGTGTAAGTCGATTATTATTATGACTGCTGCTTTAGGCTTAACGTTTATCATGCGTTAGAATGGCGTCGGCTTATTATTGTCCCGCTACTGATGTGGATATTTTTGTTGTTTCATTTTCATTTGAAATAATTTCTTTTGAATTAAAGTAAATTGTACCCCCATCGTTAGATTTTGTTCACTACCTTTGTATACGTCTTTGAGTATTTCGTACTAAAGACAAAAGGTAGTAGCAAAATCTAACGAGTAACTTTGCCTAAGCGCCGCTTTGCGACATCTTAGCTTTTCATACAATCACTCGTTCTTTGGTTCACGACCAGAAATCATCAAACCCTGTAGAAAAGGTAAAATATACTGTTCCACGAACAATCCAATAAATAAATCCAAATATACGTTTGGAAAAAATTCTAAACCATTGTGTTTTTATTTCTCTTCTATTTCATATTTTGCATCAACGCAAACATTGGTCCACTCGAGCCGGATTGTTTTTCACGAAAACTAACCCGTCTCCCTTTTTCCTTTACAAGGCATATTCGACATCGTCGAGGACAACAACACAACGATCAACGATCATCACCATAGTGTCATCATATTTATTTTCAAATATTAATTTAACAACAACACAGGTATGTACACATCATAATTTCCAAAAAGTGACATACCGCGAAAAAAAAAGTGTTGTGATAAATAATTAAATAAAAAAGAAGAGCCGTCGGTCGTTTCTTAAGCGCATGTCCGTCCGTTGCCTTCGGCATACTACATGAAAAAATACCAACAACATTCAGTGTAATCTACACTATTAAACAAACAAAAAAATTAAAACAAACACAGAGATATTTTTCTTATTTATTTTCTCTCTCATTTATTTCATTTATTTTCGTGTTTCACACATTTTTATATATTTATTGTGATTGTGGTGTTTTTATTATTTCTTCTTCTTCTTGTTCGCCAAACACTAAAAACCTCCGAAACAATAACAACATCACAAGAGAGAGTGACTGTCATCTCTGTTAATTGTTGCCACCCGTCACTATCACATGTGACACATTATCTGGAAACATATGATCAGTTTCCTTAGGGGTGTTCACACGTCCCAAAAAGTTGTATTAATATTTATAAAAATATTTTAGTGCTGTTTTCCGGAATTTTTTGAGTTGAATCCTTCGGATATCAACTAAAAATAAATTTTAATTACGTTTTCAATAGAGTGCACCCTATATTCGGCATTATTTATATAAATATATTTAATTTTATATAATATCACATATTATATTTATCAAAAAATTTACTTTTTTATTTGAAAATATTTTTGATTTAAAATACATTTTGTTGTTATCCGCTACCGATTGCTTGAGTGCATTTTACAGTCCGTGCACCCTACAATCAGTTTTAGTGATTTTTTGAATTTTTGCGAGTTTTCGATACATTGCCATTGTTGTCGTGTATTATACGATACACTGCAAAAAAATTACGAAAACCTAAATACACTGCAAGAAATTTTATTTGAATTTTAATTTTTTTTTCTTAAAATTTCTAAATTTTTGCTGGTTTTAATCACGTTAAACCACATTTTATTGTATTCACGATACAATAAAGATAAAAGTTCGCGACTTTTTATAAATACAGTGTATTTTCAACATTTTATCCAGAGCATCACGTGCTATTTTCTAATTTCTTTTGAAAATCTTCATTTGTTTTTAGATTTTCATTTACAATTGTTGACATCACGTGTCAAAATCTTCAAGTTTATTGCATTTCGTGCAAAATATTCTAAAGTTTTAATACAACGAAAACTCTTACTTCCCCATATTCTCCTGAAATTAACTTCTCTATTTCAAAATGCCAGTCACCCCTCTAGATTTATTCATCCGAGCTACTGATGCTTTGGTTAAATTTGACGCCAAATTCAGTTCCCCACGGGACGAAGAGCTCGATGTCTATATTTTAGAACTACAGGGAGCTGAAGTCCAAAAGTTATGGGACAAGGTAGAAACAATGTTCGATAAATGTCTCAATTATTTGACAGAACAGAATAGTCCTAGTGAAGACTTCACTGCTGCTGAAACCAAATTTGATGTAGCATACAATTGTTTCCTTAGGGTTCTCGCTGCTATCCATAGGAAATTAGATGAACTTCGGGCTCCGCCTACATCTTCTACACAAGCAGATTTAAATGCTACGCATCAGTCAACAGGTGGCGAGGATAATTCTGTTCATAGGCTAAACTTACCACCCTGTGATATTGAAATTTTTAATGGTGACTTCCTTAATTGGCCTACCTTTAGGGATTTATTTTCAGCCGTATATATTAACAATTCCGGCATTAGTGACATTGAACGCCTATGTCACTTAAACAAAAAGACCAGTGGCGACGCCCATGAAATTGTGGCTAAGTTTTCGCTTACCCACCACAATTTCGGTCTTGCGTGGAAAGCTCTTAAACAAACTTACGACAATCCACGTATATTGGTGAACCACCAACTTAAACTTTTATTTGATTTGCCTGTTTTAGATAGTGAAACTAGTTCAGGTTTAAAGAAATTGCAAAGGGGTATAAATGGATGCATATCATCCATGTCTAACTATGACGTCTCTACGGAAGATTGGGACCCTATTCTAGTGTTCCTGTGCATTCAGAGACTTCCTAAAAATTGTGTCACACTTTGGGAACAAAGTATTAAAGACAAGTCGGCTTTGTCTCCCTGGAAAGATTTGGATAACTTTCTTACGGAACGCATCCAAACTCTTAGTTGCTTGCGTGACATTCGAGGTATTGACCACGTCAAACCACTTAGTAGTAAAAAGATTCGTTCACATTTTACAAATGCTGGCACGAATCGATCCCCTAATTTTCCTCTAAATTCGTCTAAGTCTTCCAGACCATCTTCCAAAAAGTTTTGTATTATTTGTCCACGACAAACACATCATATCAGAGAATGCAAACAATTTCTAAGACTTTCAGTTCCTGAAAGATATAATACCATTAGGAGATATAATTGTTGTTTAAACTGTCTATCCCCTAAGCATTTAGTAAAACATTGTACATTAATTGATCCCGCCTCAGAAGCTTCATTTATTACAGAACGACTGCAACATCTATTAGGTATACAATCGTCCACAACATTGGCTACTATTCACACCCACATATTAGAATCTCTAATAGCGCAAAATACGGTCTTTGTGACTTTTTCGGAGGGATCTTGACCGATTCTTCTTCGTTTTTGGGAACTAGAGGAAGCGCCTAAACGGCAAATATTGTCCCCTTCTGACC